>NW_027468689.1:17014705-17017205 GCF_046254945.1 Alosa pseudoharengus | reverse complement strand
ACACCTGATTCATTTAACCTGCGTGTGTGTGTGTGTATACGTGCTTCACCATGCTCTGTGTGTGTGTGTGTCCTAGTGTACTCTCTATGTTTGTGTTTTTGCATGCGTGCATACGTCTGTGTGTGTGTCTGTGTGTGTGTGTGTGTGTGTGTTATTCAAGGATTCATACATCTCTACTTCCAGTAACTAAGGTAACGAGTCTGTTCAGTAATTCAAAAGTCATCCTTCCTTCATTAGTGAATAGCTTAATTCCTCATCAATACACCTTGGTTGCAGACCTTGGTTTTGGAAATAACCATTTATATTAATAACCTGTAGGTTATGCCTGACTGAATAGCTTTATATTTTGTGGATTCACACCATCAACTTGAAAATTAATTAGCCTACCAACATTTGGGTAAAATATTGTATCCCTTAAACAATCACTGTAGTGATACAACCTCGGGAAAGATAATTATAAAATCTCAATTATAAACTATCCTTAAAAACATCGCTGTACTCATAAAATCTCCTCATAAAAACAAGTGAAGCTGAGTCCCTGTCTCTAAGTATGTGGGTGTGTGTGTGTGTGTGTGTGTGTGTGTGTGTGTGTGTGTGTGTGTTTGTGCGGGTGTGTGTGGGTGTTGAGAGAAAGTGGAATTGTACTTCTCCGTGACTGGATCTCGTGTCTCACTTTGGTATGCCATATTCTTACCCACAGTATGTCTGTTGTCTGTGCATGCATCTTTGTGTGTGTGTGTGTGTGTGAGAGAGAGAGAGAGTGAGAGAGAAAGAGAGAGAGAGAGAGAGAGAGAGAGAGAGAGAGAGAGTGTGTGTGTGTGTGTGTCTGTGTGTGTGAGTGTGGGTGTGTGTGAGAGAATGAGAGAGAGAGTGTGTGTGCGTGTGTATGTAGGTGTGCATGCATGTTTACAGGCAATAATGCTTATCTGCCCCCCCCCACCATCCTGTCAGTCAGTCAGTCCCAGTGAATTATGAGATGGCCGACATATCGGCTGTGATGTGATCAAAAAGATGCCATCACAAACACACACACACACATACTGTAGAACACAGAAACAGAAGCAAACTAGATGTACCGCAGAGCGGTACAAAAAATGACCGCCGCCCAGTCCAGCACATTTTTTCCACAAAAAGAAATCACGCTGAAAGGCCTATATGATTCTAACTGTCTCACTAAATTGCATTATCCACACTCAATTCTCACTGGTATCTGCTAGACAACAAGTCCCAAAACATGATTAGTTCATAGATTTCACATGTAAAATTCATTTTATACAACCCCACCTCCATCTTGCCTGTTCATAATTCTGAGAAATTCTTGATTGTTTGTGTTATGTTTATGTTATGTGTGTGGGTGTGTGTGTGTGTGAGTGTGTGTGTGTGTGTGTGTGCGTGCTTGTGTGTGTGCCTGCGTATGTGCCTGTGCATGGAAGCGTACATATGTCTACTGTGTGAGTATATGTCATACGTATGATTACTGTGAATGTGTGTGTGTGCGTGTGTATCTGTTTGTGCACATGTGTGCACATGAAATGGGTTAACATGACCCCTGGAGGCAAATATACGGAAAAAAATGGTCATCCTAGGCCCTACAGTTCTCAAGATATTCACAGAGAACTGTGTCTGGCCTACCCTCCTTTCGGGGGGTCCAGTCCAGCGGGGGGGCTACAGATCAAAACGAAAAATGACGGTTCCATGCTATCCATGTGGGGGTACATGCCCACCAAGTTTTGTGTACCCCGGTCTTTCAGTGTCCCGGGAATCCTTGTCGGTGTACGTCACTAAATGTACACATAAATTATTTTATTGTAAGGCCCCCCATGAACGAAAGTACACAAAACTTGGCATGCATTCGGAGGGTGTCATAATGATCCTACACTTTCAATTTCGTGCAGTTTTGACCATGTCAGCCAGAGATATTGTGATGAAAACACCTACATTTAATACATGAAATAAGTGGTAATGGGATGGGTTGACATGGCCCCTTGAGATCAACATACAAAAAAAAGGTGGACCTCCTAGGCCCTACGGTTCTCGAGATATTCACAGAAAACTGTCTCCGGCCACCTACAGGCCAGTTGGTGTATAGTAACATAAATTAATTTATTGTGTGGCCCCCCATGAACGGAATTCCACGAAACTTGGCGTGCATTCAGAGGGTGTCATAATGATCCTACACTTCCAATTTCGTGCAGTTTTGACTATGTTAGGTCACAGATACCTGCGATTACAACACCTCATTTTTACTTTTTTGGGTTTAACTAGGTGGCGCTATACATGAAATGAGTGGTTATGGAATGGGTTGACATGGCCACTTGAGATCAACTTACCAAAAAAAATGGTCCTCCTAAACCTTACGGTTCTCGAGATATTCACAGAAAACTGTGTCTGCCCTACCCTCCTTTCGGGGGGTGCAGTCCAGCGGGGGGGCTACAGATCAAAACGAAAAACGATGGTTCCATGCTATCCATATGGGGTTACATGCCCACCAAGTTTCGTC
>NW_027468689.1:16999705-17012205 GCF_046254945.1 Alosa pseudoharengus | reverse complement strand
GATCAGTCGTGTTGCATAAAGGCATAAAGATGATCAACTATAAAATGAGTTTGCATCTCACTTAGATGCACCGCTGACTAAACAACAACACTTTGACTGCAGGTGCACTTTCATACACTAACTCATGTAGTAGACCAACACACACACACACACACACACACACACACACTCTGACACTCTTAACTCACACACAGGCTTAAAGTACACAAATGTACACACACACACACAAACATTATTTCTCTCTCTCTCTCTCTCTCTCACACATACACACACACATAAAATGAAAGTGGCAGCAAAGTTGCTTCACAGAAATAACTGAAAACTCCCACGTTAAAACACTGACTCATATTCTGCTGACTTCATTAAAAGATTCACATCTTCACAGAAAAGATATATCTCTCTCTCTTCTCCCTCTCTCTCTCTGAGTGTTAGACACAGCTCTTCTTGCCTGCCTATATCCATGGACCATTTCTACACACGGATAAGTGAGAGTGAAAAGAAAAATGAGATTTTAAAGTGGAGCAAAAACATACTCAGGGAAAGAAAAAACTGGACTTGCAGTGAACAACAGAAGTTAGTATACTCCTGTGCAATATCACTAAAATGCCACAGATGATTCAAAATGAAAACACACACACACACACACACACACACACACACACACAGTACCACATATATATATCTTGCTCTCTTATCTGATCAAAGAATGCTATTCCAATACTCAGCAGGGTTCTTTTCATATTCTAAGTGAAGTTTAATATCTTTATTGCAGTTTTGCCTGTGGACGTCCCAAGATGGCTCCCAGTCTCCAGACGTTTGGCAGAAGATGAATATTTCAGCAAGATAACGTATCCAAAGAAAGCACACTGACAAATTCACACAAGAGTTTCTAAAGAAGGAAATAGTGAAAGGTATAGCCTGTATTGCCAGAATGCATTATGAAAGTCGTGTATGTCGCCTGACTTGGACCAGCCCCTCCAACAGAAGAATAGGAGATCTCTCGCAAATGTGTGATCTTCCATGCAGAGGAGAGTTGAGTATTGAAAAAAAAAATATCAGTAATGCTAACAGCAAATCTCCTCAATGTAAGTTGATAACATTTTGAATCCTTTGAGATTTAAGTTGCAATGTTCAGGGATGTACTCGCTTGTGCTGTATAATGTAACTCAAACATAAGAGTGTAGCCAATCACCTCAACCTCACAATTCATTTCAATGATGAAATTGAATATAAATATATTAATAAATACATCTTTTACCAACTTGTATCAACTTGTCTGCCACCAGCAAAGTGTGCATTGTTGTAGTATCCCGTTGTGTATTGCTATATATAGTCTTGGTTGTTGATCAGCTACTGTGGGAAAGTCCTGACCTAAAGCAAAGATATAATGTCCGCAACACTGCTTTTGACTCCCATATATTTAATATACAAAAAGCAACGTTTCGAACCTGCTGGGTCTTCTTCATTTTGCCTGAAAAAGACCCAGCAAGGTCGAAACGTTGCTTTTTGTATATTAAATAATTGGGAGTCATAAGCAGTGTTGCGGACATTATATCTTTTCATTTGAGTACGTTTTTCTTTTGTCCTGCACCTGCCAGAAGGTGGGATGTGCAGACAATAACTCTTTTGCTGAAAGTCCCGATCTAAAGCATGAATTGAACATCCTACCCGTGTACAACTCAGATGTCTATTTTCTAGCAGCACATAGGCCTACCAAGCGATGCCTGGGATGATGACCTCACCCCTCTTCACATTGGCATGCGCCAGGCAGACTCTGTAGGCATAGCAACAACACCATGGCACCTCCTCTCCACCCCGGTCAAGGGTATGCAAACAAACCGACGGCATTCCGAACACCCTGACTTGGTGCCTGAATGCGGGCAGTGGGTGCGCGGGCATGAGTTATGATCTCTGGGTCTTACGACAATTCATCCAGATTTAACCTGCGCCCCTGAACGTGATCCCTCATCATTCATCATGGTGCCCCAATACACCCACTGATGATATGCCCACCGTGCCTTTACCATTAGCATGCTAGCATGACAGCAGAGAGTGAGGAATTAGATACACAAACATACAGGAATAGTCAGCTGAGTGACAAGTGACAAACTGTCCACTGCATGCAAACAAAGGTACACACACACACACATACACACACCCCACACACACACACACACACTCTAATAAAAATAAACTGAGATATCTACATGCATCCATGGAGAAGATGGGGCTGCCAATTTTGGAAAGTCATGACATCAGCTGATGGACAGCATAGCAAAGTGTTGTTTTTAGAACAATCAAATTTGTTTGCTAAACATAGGGAGGCTAATAGTTTAGTGGTGAATTTAACCACAGTAAACATCTTGATAGACACAAACTCACACACATTATACAGCAGTTATTCCATGTGTACATACAGTATATAAGAGATCAATTCATGTTTATGTGTGTATTAAGTTGTTTACGGTGGTTAAATTCACCACTAAACTATTAGCCTCCCTATCTTTAGCAGACACACACACACACACACACACACATTAAACAGCAGTTATTCCATGTGTTCATACAGTAAAAGAGATAAATTCGTGTGTGTGTGTGTGTGTGTGTGTGCGCGCGCATGTGTGCGTGCGTGCAAGCATGCGTGTGTGTAATAACTTAATGTTTTATATTCTCAATTTGTTTCTGTTTCTGTGTTCTATGCTTTGGCAAAACTATTTTCTTTTCACGGCAATAAAGCACATTGAATTGGATTGAAATGAAGAGGAAGAGAGACAGAGAGAGATAAAGAGAGAAGGAGAGAGAGACAGAGAGAGATAAAGAGAGAAGGAGAGAGAGACAGAGAGAGATAGGAAGCGAGAAGGCGACATATTAACCAGGGCCTGATGAATCAGCTCAATCAGGCATGTCCGCCTGTACTGAAGCAGTGGGAGCGATTAGAGCCAGCAGTGATCTGTCCTGAAGGGAAAACTATGGCTACAGTCTATCAGAGACGCAATACTGCCACCTTCTGGACAACCTCTGCTTTCACACTTCCATAGTTTGCCTGGGTCAGGGGACAGCAACACTTGGCCTGTTAAATATCACATATTACCACAGGTTTCTAGAACAGTACAATGTGCGGTTTTATTTTTATTTTTCAGATGGGGACAGAGTCAAATGTCAAGACTTAAAATCAGTACATTAAGCTCACATTTTAAGCAACTGTTCCTATAATGAACCACAAAGCTGCCATTGCATTGCATCTAAGTTTATCCTTTAATGTATTAAATATGATATACTTATTCTTTATCATAAAAATAACATCATAATTATGTATGAATGATGATAAAAAACGTCTATTTCACTTTATTACCATCTCTAACAAAAGTTATCCGACATGTAGCCAATGGTATTAGCTGCTGTCGAAAAAAAACAGAAAACAAAACTACTGTATGCGTGTGGCTAAAGCCCACTATACTCACAAGGCCACTGCAGGTTAATGATTTAAGATCAACACTGAGCCAGACAGCTTTCCCAGAATTCCTCACTGCAGGAAAGAGTTAGTCACATAGACAGGATGTCCGCAGAAACGGCTGGGAAATGTACCCAAGTCTCTCAAAACGTTCATGCCGGACAGTGTGTCTGTGTGTGTGTGCGTGAGAATGTGTGTTAGTGGGGGGGGGGATAAATCACTTTTTTGCATGATGACGACAGGCTTTTGCAATGCACCCCTCTCCCCCTCAACTAACCTCCTTCGCTCTTGCCAAACAACAATCAGTGTAAATAATACACTGCTGTAACTACTGGGAGACAGACGAAGGGAACGGTGTGTGTGTGTGTGTGTGTGTGTGTCAGAGGTGGGACCAAGTCACTGTTTGGCAAGTCACAAGTAAGTCCCAAGTCTTAGCAGTCAAGTCCAAGTCAAGTCCCAAGTAAATACAGAGAAGGGCAAGTCGAGTCCAAGTCCAAGTCACATCAAAGCCAAGTCGAGTCCAAGTCCAAGTCCCAATCTTTTTCAAGTCCTGAACAAGTCATCAGGTACTCTTCACTTAATAATGCCATTATTAGACTATCGATCATAATTTTAGCACTTCCATCTAATCCACAGTATTTTTTTTTTATAAATACAGATTAAAATATGTTTCTGTCTTGTAATCTTTTACGACATATGCATGTGCATACCTGTGTAATATACACATGTGCATACCTGAGTAATCTGTACAAAACGGATAGCTATAATACACTCAGCACAGCTGCAAATATATATATATTGTTTTTCCAAATTGCGGAGCCCACTGTAAGGATGAGTAATAATTTGACTGATGGCATTTCACTACGCTAGGCCACAGATTTGCCTGCAATTTATTAGGCTGTCTGCCAGTGCCGACTCATAAGGGAAGCCAAGGTCAACACTTTTATATTATTTAAAAGATAATAATGACAGTAATTTTGTTTCAAAGTATTCATTTCTTAAGAAATACTAGACATTTGATGCCGTTTATCTCATTTGTAAATGGTGCACTGTCACTTTAAGCCCATTGTGTCATTGTGTGCCACTGTCCACACGTTCTCATAATGATCTTTTTTTACCAGCTCCGTTCAAATATAGCCTATGGCTAGTCCACAAGCTCAAACATTGTTTGTGCCACATGTATAGCACAATATTAACAATGATAAGCATGATATTAAGTTGGCACTAACAGCTTTCATTCCTTTGGAAAGAGAAGCGTATGACATGATGCTTGCTTTACATTTTCTGTTTGCAATTAAAAGTGAATTATGAGCCTGGTTCATGTAAATAAATTATTGAATACTTCAAGACTCACCAGTTCCATTACACAAGGCAAAGACAACTCTTCATAATATTCTTGTCCACTTTCCAAATCACAGTGAGTGCAGCTATGTCATAGTGATCTCATAGTTTATAACAGTAGGCTACAGGCTAGTGAGAACCGGATAAATTTACAATCTCCTCTAATCTCGTATTTGTTGCCTTCACGATTTCCTTTTATATGTTTCTTATATTTAAAAGAAGATATCAATCATCATCAACAATGACAAGCCAGCTGGAACCTACTCGTTTTCTCTCCCTCTCGTGCGTGCTTAGATGCGTTCTCAATTAAATGCTGTACGGCTAGCATAAGTTTAAGTTGGATCTTAATGGAGAGGACTCGAAAAGTATCAACTTTATGTAACATGCTGTTGGTGCTTTTTGACATTAAACGTTCTCTAACAAGAGTGCAAATCAGTTTGCAGTAAAGCTACTAGTGATTGGCTAAATGTTGGTCCTTCCTCTGTCTCTTGGTACCCTAACGCAGTGTTTTTCAACCACTGTGCCGGGGCACACTAGTGTGCCGTGAGAGATCATCAGGTGTGCCGCAGAAAATTACCCAAATGTCACTCACTGGTCCAGAAAAGCAACTGTTGCATCAAAGAATTTATAACCACATGCTCTCATTGATTGTATGATTGCACTATTTGTGGTATGCAGGCATTGTACAACGGGGGCCCCATATCCAGTTCATAACAACAATTAAATTAGATATAGTCACCTACAAATGAAACAGAGGGCGCTTGTTTTATTGAGCAGGTCTTGTTTAGAAGCCATATCTGTGTATTATTTGAAATTTTAGGCTATGGTATGTTTATTTTTTCTTCACACAGGATTTTAGTGTGCCGTGGGACATTTAAAGTGTCAAAAGTGTGACGTGGCACAAAAAAGGTTGAAAAACACTGCCCTAACGCGTGTGGGGGTAGCGGCAGTACTGAATTGTGCTCTGGCCGCTTGTCTCCGCTATTTATTTTTTTTTAGTCGCGGGAAAGCGTCTCTGGGGTGACTGGTCCACGATCAGGAAATTTAGTTTTTGATTCGAGACATGTCAAGTCATCACAAGTCAAAGAGGCAAAGTCCGAGTCAAGTCTCGAGTGAATAGTATTCAAGTCCAAGTCGAGTCGCAAGTCATGGCGAATTTTATCAAGTCAAGTCTGAAGTCATTAAAATCATGACTCGAGTCTGACTCGAGTCCAAGTCATGTGACTCGAGTCCACATGTCTGGTGTGTGTGTGTGTGTGTGTGTGTGTGTGTGTGTGTGTGGCGCGCACATATTCATGCATGCACAAGCATGACATTGTGTATGAACTGTAAGCAAGAACTAATTGAGATGCATGAGAAAGCAGAGAGAGAAAGAGAAAAACAGAGAGAGAACTAGAAAGAGGGAATATGAGAGAGACAGACATGAGACAGATGAAGGGAAGACAAGAGCTAGAGGGAGAGAGACAGAGCGAAAGAGATGGTTAATGTGTGTGTATTTAGGTTTGTATGTCAGAGTGTGTGTGTGTGTGCATGTGTGTGTGTGTGTGTGTGTGTGTGTGTGTGTGTGTGTATGTGTGTGTGTGTGTGCGTGTGTGTGCGTGTGAGTATGTATATATTCATGCATGCACACACATGATGTTGTGTATGAACTGTGAGCAAGAACGGATTGAGGTGCATGGGAAAGCAGGGAGTAAAGTGAACAGAGCAAAGAGAGAGAGAGAGAGAAAGAAAGAGTATAGAGGGATAACCAAAGAGAGAGTGACATACTGTAGATGGAGAAAACATGTGTGTTAGTGTTTGTGTATGTATGTGTTTGTGCGTTTGTGTGTGTGTGTGTGTGTGTGTGTGGGGGGGGGGGGGTCAGAGAGAGAGAGAAAAAGAAAGAGAAAAAGAGAGAGAGTAGCAAAAAAGAGGCCAAGGAACGTGAGAGAAACAGAGTGAGTGAGCGTAAATGCAAAAGTTCATGAAATATTAAGCAGCACTCTCAGAGCTGAGACAAGGCTAAGAGAGAAGAGAGGGGTGAGATAGAGAGAGAGAGAGAGAGAGATGGGGAGGGGAAGAAAGAGAGAGAGGGAGAAAGAGGGAGGGGGGGCAGAGAGAGAGAGAGAGAGACATTCATGTTTCCTGTAGGATAGCTGAGTCAGGGTTCTGCTACGTCCTGAACCTCCACCATGATCTTTCACCCCCAAGCCACACGCACGTCACTGTGCGGACACATGACCTCACATGGTCTGGTCTACCACAACCCACAGCAATTAGTTCAACTAACTCATTATAATATTAGTGGCCAGTTGGATGACCTCAGCCAGTTAAACCACACTATTTCAACGTAATAGCAGTACTTTAGTGCTAAACCAATGTATAGATTTGGTAACTGATTCAATTGAGTTATTTAGTAATTTAGTAGCTGTTTTTTTAGCCTCTCAACATAATTTTCACACATTGTTATAAAAATCAGTAGCACAAAACATAGAGAGATAACAAGAACAATAGATGAAGGAATCTTACTGTGTGCGTGTGTCGATGAATAAAATACACAATAGCCTCACCACCCCAAGGAGAAAGTTAGGAAATCCATTAAAATGTCACAGAGTGATGGAATGAGAAGTGAAAGAGAAAATAATGAGATAAAGAGACAGAAGGACTTTGACTTTTAAAACCCTTTATTTAAAACCTCATTTGAGAAGCACTGAAGAAAACACGGGGGGGGGGGGGGGGGGGGGGGCTGCCATTCCATTTCACCAGTTGAAGACAGAGAGAGAGAGAACACGAAGTTACTGCTTAAAAAAATAGATAAAGATGCGTATTAATGTTCTTTGTGCTCGGAGAGCCTAAAGTGTGTTTTGCTAATTAAAAGTGCTATTCGTAGATTGCAGAAATGCTCAGTGAATTCCAAACAGGATATGAGTGAACACACAGTTCTTCTTAAGGACTGGCTAGGGACAACAGATGGAACCGATGGAACTCACAAGCTAACTCTGGCTTATTTACAGCTTATTCCAGCTTATTTACAGTCTGTTAATTAATAAGCATTGTCCTAATAAATAAACAAATAAATAAATAAATATAAGGTAGCAGTAGCTGACCATGTGCCGAGGACTTTAAGGATGGTAATCTGGGAAGGTTTCAAGTGCAGAGTGGCTGCGCTCAAAACAACTTGATCCTACAGAATTCCACATAGCTTCATTAACAGTACACTCTTAAAACGAATGTGTTGTCCCTATCTGGACACAGAGATGTGTTGAAAAACAACGCAAGTTATGTTATTTTCAACAGATATTGTGTAACAAATAAAAAAAAAGGAAACAACACAAACTGTGTTGTCCCTATGTGTGTTTATGTTTGTGTTTGTGTGTGTGTGTGTGTGTGTGTGTGTGTGTGTGTGTGTGTGTGTGTGTGTGTGTGTGGTGTGTGTGAGTGTGTGTGTTTGTGTGTGTGTGTGTGCCCACGTGGCTGATGTTTGGCAAGATGCTCAGACGCAGACACACTTTATCAACTCTGAACTGTTCTGATGTTCCACAATCAGATCTCATTCGGGAGAACACTAGCATTCACACTGCACACGGCCTTCATACAGGGCCTTGCATCAAGGAGCTCAGTGGCACAGTTAATGTCTGACTGACATAAAGGATTATCAAATTGAGTAAGACACATGAATGAATGAATGAATGAATGAATGAATGAATGAATGAATGAATGAATTAATTAATCAATCAATCAATCAATGAACATGAATTAATGACATATGACACATAGAATAGAGAAAAAGAAAAGGATCCTGTGGATTCAACCCAAAACGAGCTCCATAATTAGGATCACTGTCTACACCCAGTGCCTAATCCCTGAATCCAACACTAATCCTAATTTTAGCAGAATGGATGGGGGTAATTCTGTAATCTTTTCATAAGCACAAGGCACCAATGGTATCAGCATTGGGCGATCCCAAAACTACGGAAGACAACAAAATCAGCAGCAGGCCCTGGGCCACTTCAGATGACTGAACCCAGGGAAGGATCGGAGCACACAAATAGCTATTTCTGATATGGTGAAAGCGACTAACGTTTCAACGCACAGCGTCTTCCCAGAGTTCCTCAGAGTTTGACTCTGTGTCCTAGGGCCTGTTCCCAAATACAGGTACTTAAACCAGCGTACAATGTTTTTTTTTTGTTTAAATAATGCGTACACTAAAAAGTTCTGTACTGTTTTGTTGAAGAGATTCAAGCTCTTTACTCTTCAGCATCAACCCAGGCCTGTTCACTTCGCTTCCTCTACATCACTGTAAAACATCTGACACTCTCTGACACTGATATCAGAGTGATCAGAGCTGACAGGCAGACTCTGCCCCACAAAAGATCTCATATTGCCGTACATGGGCCTACCCATTTCAGTTATTCTTTATCAATGTATGAAATACAAAACAAAAACAAACATCACATCAACAATATCTTGTCTATTCTTTTACAGTCAGAAATAGGAACAGACAGGATTAGCCTGCTCATATCTAACCGAGATGCCTGTGACAGAAAGTCTCCACTGTAGTAGCTGGAGGAGCCCAGATGGTACATATTTTCATCAGAGTGAGCTACATCAGAGCAGTAGGTCTGGCTCACTCCCACATGAAGGCCTATTCCCATGGGGGGAGAGAGAGAGAGCGCTAGCGCTAACGCTAACTGTGGTGACGCGGCTCTTTTTGTGAGCACGCTCAGTGGAGGCTTTGAAGCTGAGTTGAGTCTGCGGATGGGTAAGCAGACTCTGAGGAGCAACCACAATGGAACACACACACACACACACAAACACACGCACACACACACACACACACACACAGACACACACATTACAACCACACAAACATTAATACAGCCACACTTCCTTACAAATACACAAATATATAGTACACATACATGATACTGTAGCCAGCTGCACACATACATGAACATAGCCATACGTACAGACAGACTCACTCTCTCTCACACACACATACACACACTCTCTCATACACCCACCCACACACACACACACACACACACCATGTCATTCTGCAGTTGAGGCAGCAAACTATTTTAAGTGCTGGAATGTCTGAGTGAGATTGCATCGATGGACGGAAATTGTGGTATTCGGAATGGTGCCTACTAACAAACATGCAATTCGTCCCTCTGCCTCAATATGATCCCTCCATCGTCACCCCCTCGTTCTCTCTCTGTCCCTCTCTTTCTTCTCTCCTACAAAGTCATGGTGATGGTCAAATAATGCCGTGTTGCCTACATCTGGATGAAAACAACAGGAACTTATTCTGACTTACTTTTGGCCTTATAACTACTTCACAGACAGACAGAGACACACACAAACACACACACACACACACACCAAAGCCATTGCTACTGTGCAAATTACAGGGTTATTTATAAAGAGTCATAGCCTTCAAAAGTAGGGTTTAAATAACATGGTGTCAGATTACACCACTGGTAGCCACATGCCCCCTACTGGCGAGTGTGATGAAACCATCCTGTGTGTGAGAGAGAGAGATGTGCATTCAATTGACAAAAATTAAAATAAAACACAACAACTTCTTGAGAAATTGGCTTATTTTCTGCCTACCCCAGAGTTAGATAAAAAGGATATACACCCTTCTCTGTGTGTGCAATCACCCAGTTTGACACTGTTAGCTAGGCTTAGCATAATTCACTGAGAGTGGTTTACACCAGTTAGCTTATAGCTCCCTTTTAGCTACAGGCTATAGGCTAACTAGTGTAAATCATTCCAGTGAATTATGCTATGTTTTTGCTTCTGTGACTGTGTTTGCCTGTGTAACTGTCTGTGCATTAACCACCTGTGCGTGCATGTGTGTGTGTGTGTGTGTGTGTGTGTCTGTATGCATGAAAGTACATACGTGAACCTTGATTTGCCAAGTACCACTTACACACACATACACACCAGATGCGAGCCAATTCAAGCTAAACAGTTGTGTGTGAGTTGTTAAGTGTATAAGTGTGCCTGATTACAATCTGAAGTAGCTCAAGGCATTCTGGCAAACCAGCCCACTCAAGACAAATATTATCATTACAAGTCACATTGATAGTAAACACAGTGTAACAACTTAACATTGTGTAACTGGCTTGACTTCCTGTATAAGATCTTTTGCTGCATGTGGGAGAGGGTGGATCTCTTTAAAGCTGCAGTATGTGATTTCAGCAAAATCCATTGAGTTTATTTCTTCAATCTGGAATATGTGATTCTGGCAAAAGACATTGTGTTCATGCCTTAAAGCTGGCGTGGTTCTTTATGGCCAAAGTAATAGGAGCGGTTCCCAAAACATGGATTAAGTCTAGTCCGGCTACAAACTTTTGTTCATTGGAATGTATCCCTGGAGTGTTCTTCTTCTCTAAGACTAGGCTTAATCCATGTTAAGGGAAACCACCCGTTGTGTTTATGAGATAGAACTGGAGTACAGGATTTTCTGAAAGACATGACTAGCCTAAAAACAAATAGCTCAGAATTCCTCCTCCTCCACCACACACACACACACTTCCTCCGCCATTAATATAAATACAGTATGACTTTAGCTCAATGTTTCGCAACCTTCCACCAGCATTGTGGATTCTATCTTTCAAATCAGACCGGCTGCTCTTCCATCATCAGGGCTGTTTGAATAGGGTAACGAAACAACCTAATCCTGTTGATTGAAATAAAGACACAGACACTGCTACTCAGTTTTCTCTTTTCTTCGCATGTCTGCCTTTCTGTTTGTCTCAGTGTCTGTGCCTGTCTGTGTGTGACTGAGCTGGTGTATGTAAGTTAGTAAGTAAATAAGTAAGTAAACAAGTAATGTAAGTCCTAACCCTAACCCTAAGTAGGTAAGTATGCAAGTAAGTAAGTACTGTAAGTAAGTAAGTAAGTAAGTAAGTAAGTAAGTAAGTAAGTAAATAAGTAAGTAAACAAGTAATGTAAGTCCTAACCCTAAGTAAGTAAGTACGTACTGTAAGTAAGTTAGTAAGTAAATAAGTAAGTAAACAAGTAATGTAAGTCCTAACCCTAACCAGGTAAGTATGCAAGAAAGTAAGTACTGTAAATAAGTAAGTAAGTAGGTAGGTACTGTACGTAAATACAGTATGTAAGTGAGTAAGGAGGTAAGTTGTAAGGAGGCAGATAGGGAAATGTGTATGTACATTTAATTTCTGTCTAAAACCACAGTACTTTACAATAAAAAAGAGAATAAGACAGAAGCTTCTCAGGCTCCGTCTACACACACACACACACACACACACACACACACACACACACACACACACACACACACCTACAAAGACGCCGCTGCAGGACTGGTGTCTGAGTGGTGTGTGGCTGGTACCAGCTGCAGTGGAGTTTTTCCAGGCCTGCTGAGGTGGAAAACTCTGCAGGGCCAGAGGCTGTGGAGCAGACCAGGCCTCCCAGGGTGCACACACACACACACACACACACACACACACACACACACACACACACACAAGACCCCTCCTCTCAGCGCAGCCCCGGACCCTAAAACAGGCCTGAACTGAGAGACTATTTGTTGTGCGTGTGTCTATGCATACACAAAGATGTATAGACATAGAACACGTGAATGTTTTTTTGCATGTGTGTATGTGTGTGTGTGTGTGTGTTTGTATGTGTGTGTTTCTACTTCTATACATCGTTGTGTATACTGTACGTTTTGTATGTACATCTGGCTTTAAAC
>NW_027468689.1:16989705-16994705 GCF_046254945.1 Alosa pseudoharengus | reverse complement strand
GAGAGAGAGGGAGGGAGGGAGAGAGAGAGGGAGAGAGAAAAGTAAAATGAGAAAGTAAGAAAGAAAGAGAGAGACAGAGAGACATTATTGAGTCTCAGCTGTTTCTACTCTCCCTGAGTCTAGATGAAAGGAGACATTCTCAGCCTCTGAGAATCTAGCCACGTCACACAACTTAAAAACTACAAATCCCACTAACTCATCTCTGATCATTTCCCAGGCAAAGCATAAACAACACACTTCACATCACATTCTTTAAAAACTCATTTTTAGAGGCTCATAAATATGAGGCTTCTAGCCATGGGATGAAGAAAGGAGAGAGAGAGAGAGAGAGAGAGAGAGAGAGAAGGGAGAGAATGAGAGAGGGAGAGAGAAGTGTGTGTGGATTGTGTGTGTTTGGATTGTGTGTGTGTGTGTGTGTGTGTGTGTGTGTGTGTGTGTGTGTGTGTGTGTGTGTGTGTGTTAGACAAGGGGAGTGTGCATTTTCAAAGTTTGCTGGCTGCAGTTAGCTTGTTTAGCTTGGGGTAATGCCCGGACCTCTATTTAAACACTAACGCAGATGGCGGCTGCAGATTTTTCCTGCCACTAGTTTTTCTTCTCCCTACTTTTTCACTCCCTCTTTTTTTTCTCTCTCTCTCTGATTGTAGGAAAAAGTGAGTGTGTCTCATTCTCTTCGCATTACTCACACACACTCACACACACATCAGCACTGTGGAGCAGCCGACGGAGCAGTGTGTTTGTGGAGGCCAATGTCATCGTGGGAGCACACTGCACACACACGCACGCACGCACACACACACAAACACACACACACACACACACACTCCGTGGGCCGAAACCACTTTGGTGTAGCGGCTTTGACTTCACGCTGATCTGTAACTAATCACCTTAGTTGTGCCAATGACAAGCATGTCAAAAGTACACAAAGTATCAAGTGGCAGATGTGGGTATTATAATACTTGCCATTTTTACAGTTCTTATCTATACATGATTACATGGGGATTAACAGACAGTGGTGTAATGACATGCATTTTTTTGTTGTTGTTTTGGTGTGAAAGGAATCATTTAACTTGTGATATGGACTGAAGTTAAAGACTGTGCACAGTCACCACCGCTAACCACAATCACCACTGACAAATGAAAAACTATGTGATTATACAGGTTTCATACAAACATAAATGCTCATACATCCTGTTAAAGAAGGGTCTTTTAGGGTTGTCACTCCTAATGTTTAAGATAATCCTAAGAAGGCAAAAGAAAACACTGCAAGGATGAACAGACTTTTTTCCAAAGATAAAACATTGTAGATAAGCCTCCTGCATTCTACTTATGCATGTATATGTATGTATATATGCAAAGTATGTATAGTATATGCTGTATGTATGTATGTATGTATGTATGTATGTACTATATGTACAGTATTTACTTATTAATTTATTCATGCATGCTTCCTTTCTAATATTTCAAAATGTATACACATATATAATAATGGAAGATGACAAAGCCTGTTTAATTACTTGCCATCATGGGCCAATATGAGGAGTCATTGTTATAGTCTGGCTCCCTCTTCTGGACAGTAGTGGTAACTTCACTCTCTAGTTGCACCAGCCTCGCATCATCCTGACCACAGAAACATCAGTTAAAGGGGGTCCATACGGACTCGTATGTACAGTCATTGACAAAAAGCAGGAGATACTGATGAGAAACATTTTTTGCTCATTTAGTGGGTTTTAAGAAAGAGAAAATCGCCACATAGGCAAGTGCTGTGTGCTGTGAGAATGTGTGAAAGTCACTAAAATAGTCATTTGTTATTATGCACACTATTATGAAGACTATAACACATGAAACATATATTTTTAACAGAAGAAAACAAAGTGTTTCATGAATCTTAACACACCCAACACTTACCATGCACTTCCCTTTCTTTCCTCTACCTTCGACTACACTTTGAGTAAACTAGTAGTAGTATTTATTGTTGTATTAATTGTTAACTAAGGTCTCTTTTTGGATAAAAGAGTCTGCTGAATGAATAAACATAAATGTGAATCAGATTCTTCAAAGTAGCCTCCGTTTTCCTTCATGATGGCTTTGCACACTATGAGAATCATGACAACCAGCTTCAGGTTAAGGTCACCTAGAATGCTTCTCGACTAGTGCTTCTCGATGTGTGGATGAAAAGCCAAGTGCTCAAGATATTTAGGAACTCCTTCTGGACTGTTGGAAGACCATTCTGGATAGTCCAGAGAATGCCAAGAGTGTGAAATGCTATCATCACAGCAAGAATGGGCTGCTTTGAAGCCAAAAACAAACAAATAAATAAAATATTTAGCTTTTTTGTTGTTTACTATATCCCTATGTGTATTTCATAGATCTGAGTTTGAGTTTTCAGATTTGTGCACCAATATTAAAACATAATGAGTCATAAATGAGATGTACAAACTTTTGACTGGTACTATAAACATTGATACCAAACATCTGTGTAAGTGTGTGTGTGTGTTTAGCTACAGGCTAAACGGACTAGACATTCCTTTCAATAGAAGTACCTCACCGAAAATGAGAACTGTCCCACACTGACGTGAGCTGTGCACAGCTACTAAAGTAAAAGAAAGAACACTCTTCCATTGATAACCATGTAGAGATGAAACACCCACTGGCAACATGAAAAACTTGTCAATTAGTAAAAAACAGTAGTCGTGAAACCCCTAGTGTGTGTGTGTGTGTGTGTGTGTGTGTGTGTGCGTGTGTGTGTGTGTGTGTGTGTGTGTGAGTGTGTGTGAAAGCTATGTTGTCAATAACTAGATGTGAAACAATCGTAATGTGAAATGAACACAATAACTGGCAAACCTATATTAAAAGACAACCCGAATGTTTCAACACTGAAATAATGGGTCAGTCCGGGCCTACGCAGGAAGCAATGTGAAAAATGATACTGGAAAATGCCACTTGGCTTTTAAAGCTTTCTCTTGTTTTGTGTCAAAATTACCTTGATCAGGACATGGTCATATTACATGTGTTGACATTCCTTTTATTTTTTTTCCTTTTTCCTGTATCAGTACTTCTTCTGTATAATTTTAATGCCATATTTTTTCATAGATTCATTTAAGAAAGGTGTAAACATGAAACACTCTGTAAAATATATTCCAATATATTAAAATTCAAGACAGACTTAAAACTTGAAAAAAATAAATAGTAACTATACATCCAGATGTAAGAGACACAGACCTCTTCAATGTAACCACCATGTGGCTCTGAAATGGGAATAGGCCCCTAAGTAAGGACTTGACTGTAAGAAACAAGAAAGGCCTCCATGGTCAAGGCCAAATCATTTAGTTCTGCTCCATTTTTAGAACACATTTTCCCTTGTGGTCTTCAGATGACAGCATGGCCATGTGAATCATAGATTAATGTATTATGGTTACTTTCTTCTCATCTTATTACAGGGTGATGATGACAAAGTTGGGGCTGAGCTCCTACAAAGCACTGGAGATCATAATGACCATGGTGCAGCCCATACAGAAAAAATAATATATTCACATATATGCAGCTTGAACAATATATTTTTCCCCTTGGTTTTTATGTATGGGAGTAGGCAGAGAGCCATCTGCAGATAGAGATCATGGCCACTTGGCATTTCATATTCCCTTAGAAACATTCACATTACATGTAATAGGCCTAGGTCTAGCACTGTGATAACACTAGTTTTCACTGTCTATCCAAGAGTAGCCTACTTTAGCCTACATCAGGGTCCCCTTAGTGTTGACAATGAAAAGACTGGGTTGTTGGAGAGGAGAGAAAGGGAAGTTGTCCTAACAGAAACACCAGTAAACTACAACCATCCATCACTGAACCTGCTCAGTAGGTCAAGTAGGTCAGCCAGTAAAAAAAATGTTTTTCTTTACGATAAACAATGAAATGTTCATGTCTGCTATTAATAGCCTAATAAAAAAATAACATACCCTACAGACAAATTGCCTGTTTATGCTAATAATAAGACCTTAATCTCACTCATTCTGTTAGGCCTACTGTCAAAAACAAAAACTACATTGTGTCGCCCTAACTTCCTAGCTCCAAATTATGTAGTGGCCCCGGTCACCCTTATCAGAGCAGCTTTCGTGGCGTATCCCTCATACAGGTATGACTTACCGCGTCACATTTTTATCACGTTTCGACCGGTGTGGAGTCTGCGGATGCAGCTCACCGCAGTTCTCTCTCGCATTTCTGCCGGGCCCGGGATTGGAGCACGGACGTCACGTGGTCGGCCGAACTGCTGCCAGAGCTCATGTTCCAGCAGTCGGAAAGGAAGAGAGGGAGAGGGGCTAAGAATAGGTAGATGTGGAGAGAATGTCACCGGCACATAGGCTACTGTAACCGCGAATATTTAAGATAGTCGGTTTGTCACTGACATGACATAGGCTCCTAACAAAACATTTAATCCACATGTACATCGACTCTATTTCTCGCAAATCAGAATTTACGTTACGTTTAGGCTCATTCGTCCATTCATTCATAGACTGTGCTCTGCTCCGGTTACAGTAGGCTACAGCATAAGACTCTTGGCTGCTGATAGCCCGACTGGCAATTTGACAACATGACAAGTAAGTTTTTCACTGCATGATATTTTTCTGTCTTTGTGTTGGCTCTGTTAGGCTAAACGCATGGGTACTGCAACCTTGCGACGTTTGCACGACTGCCTTCATTCATCCACTGAAGCGGCGAGAGGAGAGCTCCTAAAAGGCACAGGTTAACGCGTTGGCGTCAGCTGTTGAATGACATCTCACCTGCGTGATGGTCTATTTGAGCCATTCACCTGTGGAACAGAGACGCCGTTGCATCACCGCTTATGAAACTAGCCGCCGAATCCAACGAGTGCTATAGCTTCAACACAGGTCACTGCTACCGAGTTTCCTGTCTCTGTCTCTCAGATGTAGATGTCTGTACCGGGTCGACACGTTTTACAAACTCGGTTCATGCTCATGAACAAACATTAATGCTAAATGTAAGTG
>NW_027468689.1:16957205-16984705 GCF_046254945.1 Alosa pseudoharengus | reverse complement strand
TGGGGATAGAGAAAGTGATTAAAAGAAAAGAAGAGCAGGGAAGAAATTAAAGGAATGGGGAGGAGAAGAACAAGAGAGGAGGAGAATGAGGAGAGAAACGTGTGTGTGTGTGTGTGGAATGGAGGGAGCTGAGTGGAGCTGACAGTTGCCCTGAATATCTGCTCTGGAACAGAGAAGCCAGCATCCTAACCACTGCAGCATACCCTGGACTGTGTGTGTGCATGCATGCATGTGCGTGCACTTGGATATGTTGTGCTTTTCTATACATTATTTCAGGTGCATATAGATTGTGTGTGTGTGTGTGTGTGTGTGTGTGTGTGTGTGTGTGTGTGTGTGTGTGTGTGTGTGTGTGTGTGTGTGTGTGTGTGTGTGTGTGTGTGTGTGTGTGTGTGTGTGTGTTGTATTTAATGCCGCCTGCAGTTGTCATACATGGACATGCCTACTTATTGTGTTAGTGATATTATTTTGATGAACTTGAAGCTGAAACCACAGGGCAAGATAAGATCTAATTGCAGATGCCTCTGTCTCTGTCTTTCTTTGTGGTGTGGTGTTTTAAACTCGTTCGTTAAACTCGTTCCCTCTGCCTCTCCCTGCTTCTCGTTTGCTCTTCCTCTCTCCTTCCTGCATCTCTTTCCTTTGCCCTCACTACCTCTCTCTCTCCATCTCTCTCCATTCACTCTCTTTCTCTCTCCATCTCTCGCTCTCTCTCTCTCTCACCACCACCACCACTCACCCCCCCCCCCCACCACCACCACCACCTTGCTCCCTCTCTCTCCTATTATTGTCTCTCTCCCTCTCACTCTCCCCCCCCATCCGTCTCTCGCTCCCCCCCACCCCCCCTCCCCCAGTGGTCCCCTCCTCAGTCAGGCTTCAGCGCAGACGGAGACAGAGGCAGCAAACGACTCACTGGAAGACGAGAGAGAGAGAGAGAGAGAAAACATATTTGTGTTTATGGGATGGGGGGGTAGAAGGAGGGGGGGGGGGGTGAAAGGAGAGCGGAGGACGGAGAGAGAAGGGAGAGGATGGAGAGAGGGAGTGTGTGAATTTAAAGGAGAGAAGGGAAGGAGTAGGCGGTATGGAGCAAAGGAAGGAGAGATGGAGAGACTAAAGCAGAGAGAGAGAGAGGGAGGAGGAGGAAGGGAGTGAGGGAAGGAGAGAAAAGATACGAGGCAAGATACAGTTGGAGAAGGAGAGATGGAGGACAATGAGGAAGGGAGTGATTAAGGGAGGTAGTGAGGGAGACAGTTAGAGAAGAAGGAGAAAAAGGGAATGGGGGGAGGGTGGTAGAGAGAGAATGCTGAAATGATGGAGAGAGAGAAAGAAAGGAGGGGCGGAGGTTGGGAGGGGTGGCTGGAATGGGAGAGATGAAGGGAGGGAAGGGGGGAGAGCCAGCGATGGAGGTTGGTAGAAAGAAGGCTGAAATTGAGAGAGAGAGAGAGCGAGAGAGAGTGAGAGTGAGAAACAGAGAGAGAGAGAAACAGAGAGAGAGACAGAGCTGATCTTGGGTGATGAAGGGGTGGGGTGGGGTGGGGTGGGGTTGGGAGTAGTAATCAGGACATGAAGGCATGAGCCATTGGGATACAATGGAAAGAAAGAGCTGAGAACATAGAACATCAGTGAGGGTCTCTAAGTGTATGTGTGTGCGCGCGTGTGCGAACGAGCGTGTACGTGTGTGATATTGTGTGTGTATGTTTACGCACATGTATCCATATCTATGTGTGCAGATCAGTATGTAGTGAAGTGATTCTCCACTGTCACTATAGACAACATATGACATATGATTTTCATGAGAAAAATCCTAATTGAGAAAAATCACAATGAGAAAATGAGAAATTTTCTCTCTATTTCTCTCTCTCTCTCTCTCTTTGCCCTCTCTCTCTCTCTTTCTCTGTTTCACTCAGAGATCTTTCTGTTTCACTCAACAGAAATAAAGGAATTTGGAACATAATACTTAATGTAAAACTAATATAAATTTCAAGTTAGAAGTTTAATGATTGGATGGTTGTAGATTAAGCATCTCTTTCACGCTTTATACTCAAATAAAAAACAAGTGATGCTTTAAAATAAGCCCTCACGAGTCATTGCATTTTTGCTCTATTTTACCTGTATCCACAATTTACCTGTATTACAATACTGATCTGTAACATTCTCTCTATCTCTCTCTGTCCCCCCCCCCCCCCCATCCCCCCCCCCCATCCAGTGTAGGGGCGCGGCCATCCAGAGCAATGAGTGGCATCCTGAAGAGGAAGTTCTCTGAGGAGGATGGCTCCTCCCCTTGCTCGCTGCTGCCAGAGTTCGATGACGTCTCCGGTAGTGACAGTGGCAACAGCAATGACAGCGTCAACCCCCCCACCACCCAACTCATGCGTGAGTGTCCATCCCAGCATGCATTGCGATGGAGGTCACCTCAGGGTCAGTCAGGACAGCTGAGCTTTCAGTTGATTTCTAACTTGTTGAATAAGCTGGCAATATGTAATATACTATTATTAACTGTTTTTAGAAAATAGATATGTGTATATGTAAAACATTTTTTTACAAGAAACATTTGTCTCATTTACATCTGAGATCTATTTTACCGTTATGGGCCTGCAAGGCCTCCGGTGTCACCTATTGGCTATATATCAAGGTCTGTTGACCTTACTTTCAGAATGATACTAAAGGGATATTAGGCTGTTGATCATATCATCTATCTTCATAATGCTAGGACTGCATTCTGCTTTCCTTATAAAAGCCACATATGAAAGTGACAGCCATGATTACACGATTTAGTGACTAATTCCATAATTACTTTTTATTCAATGATTTGTGTATTTATTGTGATTTATTTTTACAATTCTTCATTTTTCTACAACTCATCCTTTTATTTATTAATTTCTGCTCTTTTTTATTTAATTTATGTCACTGTGCATGCATTATTCATTTATTTCAGTTAATTTACCTATTCTTCACTATCTCAATCTGGAGGAAACCTTGGGACTTTCACTATTTATAAATATGTCATTTTGTAATATGTAATGTACAGTAAGCAGGGCCGGTTCTCCCTATACGCACACTACGCAAGTTGCGTAGGGCCCCGCAAGTTAATAAAGGCCCCCTCCCCCGTCTCCTCTTGTCAAGCTAGTGACAGACAAGTTGGTAGGCCCTATACAGTTATAGCGACAGTGCCTCATACATTAAGAAGATGAACATGAAACCGAAACTGGGCATTTATTGCTGTGTGAAGGTGATTCACACACAATTATGTTTCTTTCTCCTAGTCCTCTATAGGGAAAACACTATATTTGGTAACTTCCATAGACATCCAAAATGGGGTGGGATGATTGTATTGGGAGCACTGAGGTGTTAGATGATAGTGTAAAAAAATTGTTACATTTTCGCGCTCAGAGTTCAGGTAGGAGGGCCCCTTAGCAGGATTTTGCTTAGGGCCCCATGGAGGTCTGAACCGGCACTGACAGTAAGTTATTTTAACTTCTGTCATCTGTGATTACATAGATGAGAAAATTACAGCAATTATTCACTGCCTATCTTCATTTTAGGTTGTATGTGTTCCTTTGAGCAAGGATGTTTCTATTTTTATGGTATCAATCATATGCTATCATTATCTTAATTCTTTCTATCTTTTTCACTCTTTCTGTTACTTTGCCTTGTCTTAACTCTCTCTCTCTCTCATATATTCCCCTATCATCACCCCCCCCCCCCCATCTACCCCCCTCACTCCATCTATCTGCCCCCCTTATCTATCTGCCCCCCTCTCTCTCTGTCTCTGCAGCCTCGTCCATTCTGAAGCGCGGTAAGCGCATGCGCATGCGTGGCGTCAGCTTCCAGGGCGTGACGGTCTACTACTTCAGCCGTCGACAGGGATTCACCAGCGTGCCCACGCAGGGCGGCAGCTCGCTGGGCATGTCGCCGCGCCACAGCTCCATCCGCCGCTTTACCCTGGGCGAGTTCGCCCGCGAGCAGGAGAGGTGGCACCGCAACATGCTCAGGGACCACCTGAAGGAGGAGAAACTCAACGCCATCAAACTGAAGGTCTTCACACCTCGACACCCACCTGTCATTGCAGATTTCACTTTATGTTCATCAACAATGAACGACACACAAGTGTCGTTATGTGTTCGAAAGCAACAGTTCATTTTTTTATAAATTTTTTTAATTTAAATTTTTATAAAACATGTGTATGATATAAATTACTTGAATGTCTTTAGTTGATGGGGATCCATTCTTGCTATGTGAGCCATTCCCTTCTTACATCAGTATTTCCCAATGGATACAGTATGATTTAGTTACAGTGAAGTTAGTTAAGTTACTTTTGTCCTGAAAGAAATTTATCCTCTGCATTTAAAGGTGCAGTCAGGGATTTGATTCGATTTCAAGCCCATAAAATTTTTTGTCACATTCAGCAATCATCTCCTCACAACTGCTAGCTGCCCATGCCGTAAGTACACTGTAAAAAAAAAACCCGGTCTCTGTAGGCAGCCCAGACTCAGAAAACTGGAAACAAACAAAGCCAACCAAACCAAACAAAAACAAAACCCTACATGGAATTTCTCTGGGAATGCTGAAAGAAGAGGTGAGCTACCTCTCTGATGTTTCGTCTGCTAATAAGTTTAAATATAAACATAAACACAAACAAATGTGACTTCCTGCACAATCCCTGACTCCACTTTTAACCCGTTTAAGGTTAAGTTAGAGAACCGTTTGTGCTGACTGACCTTTGAATGACCTTGACCTCTGCCAATTCTCCCCTGCAGCTGACCAAAAGCGGCATGTTGGAGTCGGAGGAGGCGGCGGCGGCAGCGTTGACGCTGGCCGATATCCGCGAGGAGGAGATCGACGTGGCGAGCGCCGAGGTGGACGAGTACTTCTTCCTACAGCCGCTGGGCATCCGTAAGCGGCGCGCGCTGCTAAGGGCCTCGGGCGTCCGCCGCATCGACGGCCAGGAGCGGCACACGCTGCGTGCCATCCGCGTCTCACGCAAGGAGTGCGGCTGCCAGTGCCGAGGCTTCTGCCGCCCCGAGACCTGCGCCTGCAGCCTCGCCGGCATCAAGTGCCAGGTAAGGAAACATCCTCGTGAAAACACCTGAACTTCTTAAAGGAACAAGCCAACTATTTTCAAATTAGCTTATTTGCCGTCTATCCCAGAGTTAGATAAGAGGATACAAATCCTTCTTGTTTTTGTGCGTGCTATAACTCAGTCTGACACCATTAGGCTAGCTTAGCATAATACACTGGAGGTGGGTTAGACCAGTTGGTCTAAAGCTATCCTATAGCTTAAAAGGGAGTTATTGGCTAACTGGTCTAACCCACCAAGGCGCTGCCTGCGATTTCTCATACAATTTACATAATTTAGCTGACGCTCTTTTAAAGTGCGACTGTGAACTAAGTACAGGGACAGTAAACACTAGAGCACGACCACGCCTTATACTTTTTGTCAGATTTAGCGGATTGCTCCTATTGGTGCTCTGTGTGCAGATACGTTAAAACAATAGTCGCTACAACACAGGTGGCGGTCCATCGGAAATGTGCTGGCTGAAAAGTCTTTCAGGAAATGCGTGGCATATAGGCAATTCCAGCTAATCAACATGTCTCTTCAGGAACATGAAAAGGAGAAATATCTTTTGATTGACAGACTACGGCCGCTAATTTAAATGCTAAGTGCAGAGTTTAAAGTCTACTGTAACTAAAGATAACTTAGCTATACAAAATCTATTTGCAAATGTAACGCCATGAAGATCCCAAGCACAACCATCGGTGGGGCAGCTAAAAGCTGTCATGTGCCACATGATTGCTTCAGTTCATACACGAGAACTTTACTCATAGACTGACTTTGCACTTTGCCCAGCATTGACATTGACATCTTTGATTTCAGTTATGCACATGAAAGGATGTTAAAAGACTTGTGATCCTGGCTACTGTAGAGATGCAAATAAGCTGGACACACTCAGGACTTTGAAAGGTTACAGGGCTGCTACAGGCGTTAATGCTACCCATTTAGGGAGATGATGCAGGATCAGTAAATAATGATCACGTTTCCTTCTTACCTGTTGAAGCTAGGACAATGTACCCTCACTTCTCAACAATCACATGGTCCATTCAATACTGTGTTACTGTAGATCATTTCACAAACAGGTTCATTGGTGGATGCTCATCAAGTGCTTGATGCAAAACCTCATCAGAAAATCACTAAAAACTGAGCTGACTCTCTAACCACTACACACTCGTGTATCTGCATGAATGTGTGTGTGTGTGTGTGTGTGTGTGTGTCCACAGGTGGACCGTATGTCCTTCCCGTGCGGGTGCTCCAAGGATGGCTGTGGGAATGCGGCCGGGCGCATCGAGTTCAACCCGGCACGCGTGCGCACACACTTTTTGCACACACTCATGAAGCTGGAGCTCGAGCAGCAGCAGCACCAGCACAGCCTCTACCTCGCCGCCACCGGCAACGGTTACCATGGCGACAGCCCCCTTGCCCAATCGCAGCGTGACTCAGACCATACTTTGATGGAGGCTCCCAGCATGCACCTGGATGTGGCTAACGAGGCCGAGTCTTGTCTGCAGGAGTCGGAAGAGGAGTACTGCGACGAGGACGAAGAAGAGGAGGAGGAAGAAGAAGACGAGGAGGATGAGGAGGACGAAGAGGAGACCGAAGAGGAGGAAGAGGAGGAGTCCGAGCAGGACGAAGACGAAGACGGCAGCAGTCTGCTGAGCGGTCTCTCCGACTCCAGCACCCACAGCCTGGCGGGCAGCGATCTGGACGAGGATGACGATGATGACGACGAAGACGAGGAGAGGAGGAGATGGGGGAATGGCCAGGACCGGATGAGCCTGGGTTCTCCCTCCGTCTCGCTGCCCTCTGTGTCCCTGCCCTCCGTCTCGCTGGCATCTACCATGGTCTTCCCGGCGCTGCCCAGCTTCTCTGAAGCCCTCCGGGAGGCCGAGGGCACTGACCTGGGCTCCTACTACAGCAGTAGCCCCTCTGCGCAGTACTACCCCATGGACAGCTACACCTCCGCCTCCACCCTCCATGCCTCCGACTATTCCACAGCCAACAGCTACAGCACCTCCCCTGCTCACACTGCGCCCAATTACACCACCTCCGGCTACACGCTGTCCATCGCCAACCCCAGTTACACGGTACTAAACGACACGCTGAACGGTTCGATGTCCAGTCACACGCAGGACTCTCTCTACACAGGTGCTGAATACACAGACTCCAACCATGCCATGTCTGACTACACAACCACCAACCACATCAATGGGCATGAGTGCAATCAAAATCACTTCAACCACTATGGGTCATTTTCCTCAGTAGCGCCAGCTAGCACTGACAGTTCTACCAAACTCTGTGGTACGAGAAATTTGAATTTGGTGCCATCACTTGATTCTTTCAGTATTATGCCTGACTCTTATAAAGACATGAGCCAATCACAAGTGCAGAATGGACATCACTCTTATCTTTTATCCAATGGTGAACATTCCACAGCCATTTGCTCTGTCACTGATGAGAAAAACAACTATTCAACCACTGAGGACTTTAAAGACTCCACAAAAAAGGAGCAGCAGGTTGAGTTCCAGAATTTTCTCAACAGTAACTCACAAGAGCTACCAGTCGAGAATGGAAGCCATGTCGGGAACCAAGATTTGAAAGAGGACCCCAAGCAGCACCAGGCTGAGCCGCCTTGTCTGCCTGAAGAAAAAGACGACCTCAGACTTGCTAATAAGCCTGTAGAGGTCAATCAAGCCTAGCTAATTAGCCATTTCTAAAAAAAGACACCTTATTCTGGTCCTCTTGACTGTCAGAAAAAGGTCAAAAGGTGAATCTTTATCACTCTTCAGATTTCCCTTTGTGGGATCATCTGAGGGCAGCAGCACTTGGAATTGTCTAGGCTGCCTCAGGGGTTTGATGTCAGTTATTCCAGAGGTCCTGGACACACAGAGGACATCCAGAGGGTTTGGCCAACCGACTGACCGAACCTCATGATGGATGTTCTTACCCAGAAAAAAGGGGTATTGTGTAAAGTCTGGTTATTTATGGTTGTATGTGTAATTTGGAATGTTTTGATTTTGATATTTCATGCATGTTACTTCATGGCTTTTCATGGCCATAAAATAATTTCTATACTTGAAGATGAGAAAAAGAATAGGCCTATGGTTGCACGGTACTGCACACAGCTATATCTTTTCAGTCTCCTCTTTTGTGATTTCTGTCCTTCATGGTTTGCGAAAGCATGACTCAGGCTTCTAGCTGGAGATGAAAAGACTCTCTGTAGGTTGGATGTTATCTATGTAATATCCTGTGAATGGCCTGTTTTGGGCATCAACCTCCATACTAAACAGCCGTCATACTCCCCAGCATTTCTTTGTTGAATCATGTGTGTATTAAGTGAAATCAACCACCAGGGAGATTCTGTGAAGGCACTTTCAATATGTGTTGGTAAATACAAATAGCTTATCAACATCAACCTTCCAATCCCAACCGTTGGGAAAGGTTTATGAACATTATGTATTATGTTCATGTTGGGACGAAATGACTTATTTTCAAAAGAAACCACATTTCTGGATTTACGTGCCAAATTCTTGTAAATATAATTGATCTGTGCTAGTCCAACTAGTTGTTTTCATTTGTTCTTTTACAGTAATGTAAAGGAGATTTATTTATTGAAAAAATAAAATCTAAATCTGCTTCTGTATAAGTTTTGTGTATGTTGGGGTAAGATACAGAAGGTAATTTCAGCCTTTAACTTCAAATGAAGGTCGTAACAACAGTAGTTCTTGATTCTTTTCTTGTAATTGTGTTGTCAACTGCAGTCTCTATCTTGCAATCTTGCTTTGTGATTAAACAATCATTAACACATTTCTCTTACTGATTCCGTATATGTAAGTGGCATGTGTATCTGCACATACATGCATTTCTGTGTACCTCAAACTATGTGATTATGTTGGATAATTGCATGTTATTAATGCCATTTTCATCCTCAACTTGGCGTTTAATTTTCAAACATTTCTTTTACTGTGGGCAGAAAGGTGGGCTACACTAGGCCATTTTGTAATGTGTCAGAATTTTGATGTTGGGGAAACGGAAATGGCAGGTATTTGAAACATAGGCCAGATCTCAGTCAATAATAACTAGAAATATATGAATAGTTATTTATATATAAATACTTTAGATATGCATCAAACTTAGTAATATACTGCCTGATCCTCATAACAAACAAACTAACAGCTGTTCGGTCTTGCACAAGGGGCGCCTTTGGTGTAGGGTTGGTGTAAACGTGCAACACTCTGACCGGGCAGAGTTTGTGTAACCACATCTTTTCCTGTTAACATCAGGGCAAAAGGTGGGAAGCTCGACTGGTCAATGACCAGTTTTCATGAAACATTTATTTTATCTTTCAATATATATATATAGATTATACAACAACAACAACAGCAACAACAAAAGTTGTACAAACACAAAAAATAGCAACGGCAGAACATTTTTACAGCACATGCATTGCCCTGGTGAGTCATGAACAGGGGGCTGGTTTGCTGCTGGGACAATTAGCACTGTACCCACTATTCCTTCTCTCTTAGCATTTTTCTCCTACACTGAATCCTGACACTTCCATTTTCTGGATTTTTTTATTTATTCCATGGCAAATTATCATTTTAAATTAAAATTAAGTTGTCATTAGCTGGGTTTTCTGGCTTGAAAATTGACCATAAAAGTATGTGTTATGATTAGGTCCAGAATGGTACTCAGAATGGTTCCTCCTTTCTCCCAGAGGTGACCACTAGGTGGCAGGCTTGGTTTTCCGAAGCTAGAGACTGAGGCACTTTGGCAATTTCCACTGTTAACTGCAGCTGAGGCTGGTGTCACTTGCGTGCTCAGTCTCAGGTGTTGTGCTTGGTACATTTGAGCCAGATTCAAAAAAAGCCCTTGTATAACTGTATTACAACATTTAAATGATCTTTTCATGCACATAACTGAGGATGTTCCACATCAAAATCCACAGAGATATTCCCTAACATACTCTGTTGTTTTTTTTTCAAATGCTCCCAAACTTACATTGGTGTAGGCCTTGTTCCTGAAGGTAGAAGGTACCAGTATTCTTGTACAATCTGTTACTTGCATCTGTGTCTGATGCTCGTTGGCAAGCCTTAAAATGAACACATCACCCAGAGGAATAGAGAAGAAGAATTTTCCCAATAAAATTAGAGGTTTTATTTTATTATTTTGTGTGTTTTTATATTATATTTTTTACATTGGTATACCACAGACAGAATGAAAACAAATTAAGGGTACAAAACAGTAATAGACTCCAATTGAGTCCAAAGAAAAGATGAAGCCCTTTTTAAATTTTTTACTTAATTTTGGGGACTGAGCCAAATCTGTTGAATATTAAAAAAGTAAAAACTACTAATAGTTAGGCCTATTTTATGTAGCAGACTGTGAGCCAATAAATAGCCAACTGATTCTCTATTGTTCTCTCTATCTCTCTCACACACACACATACACACACAAAACACTAATCTTAAACACCACATGTTCAGTAACCCTGTCTTTGTAAAAGAGCCTTCCACGCTAAAATTCACCTCAGACGCCAACAAAGGGTCTGTGAATGCTGTCCTATAGACAAACACTGTGCCAATAGACTGCAAATACAATTACAATAGGTCCACCATGCTCTTTAAGTCCGAATGGCCTTTCTAAAAACATATCCAGGATATTCCATTTCAGGTTGCATGTTCAGGCTCAACTCGTGAACATACAAGTGTGTAGTATATCTCTGTGCTACATAATCAAATAAAAAACTATATTGGATATTACATTTCAGGCTATGTGTGTTTGAGTTTGAGTCATTAACATACAGGTGTGTAGTATATTTGTGCAGCATACTCCAGTACAAAACATTTTTTTCTTAGCAGTGGTGGTTTTGAAGTAGGCCTAAGCAGGTGTAGCATGCATTATTGTAGGCTACAGTAGGTCTCATGATTGTGTAGCATATACTTTCAGTCTACTTTGATGCGTGTGAAACTGACTGGCATTGTACTATTCTGTAATGTTTAGCATCATCTGTGCTGGCTAAAGGTCAGTGAGGCATACACAAATGACATAGCAGACCCGCACATGTCTGTTTGTACTCCTCTAGTCCTTGGGGAGCTGAGGGGGGAGGAGGGATGAATGGTTTGGAGGAGAGGTTGACCCTGTTCACACACACACACACACACTCACACAGCACACACAACCGCACACACACACACACACAGTGGGTGAGCAGGCTCATAGTCTGGTCATACATATAATGGCTACAGCAAAGCTGTGCGGAGAACCATTAAAATACATCATGCTCTCCTTACTGAAAGATCGCTAATGCAGTCAACACACACTAATTGTTGGAGGGTGCCCTGTGTGTTTTCTGTGGTCAGGGGTGGGGCAGGGGAAGCCTGCTTGACACCAGCCAAAAGCATTCTGGGAAGGTACAGCAGATCAATCACTGGTACAGGCACTGTGATGTCAGGTTGCTAGGCAACAGGAGGAGAGAATTTCCAGCAGGATTATGGTGTCTGATTGGAGAGTGTTCCTGGTGCTTTCTAGCCTGGCTAGCGCCACCACTTCTCAATGAGACTAGGTCTGGGAACCAAGCGTTCATTTTCTCGTATTTGAAAAAAATGCCCAGATCCGTTTATTGGGTGCCACGGATGTCTATCAAATGCGTCTTTAAATAGCTCATCAACATCTTGCTTTCCCCATTGTTCTGTGATTGGTCCCCTATCTCAGGCGAAAATTTGCTCCATGGTCTCCAGGCTGCCTTAGCAGCGTGAATCAAATCGCGCGCAAGGCAGCATGGGAACACCCACGCTAGGTGCTTTCTCCATCCTTCCTTTTTCTCTCTCTCTCTCTCTCTCTCTCTCTCTCTTTCACACACACAAACACACACATATACTGTCTCTTTCTCACTGTCTAATGTCCCCACATTGTGTATAATGTATGTGTGTACCATGGCTATTTTCAATGTTAAAAGGGAACTGTGCAGTTTTTTAAGCTTAAATTACCTTAACTTAACAGCTTTGGAGTCATTGGAATGGTTATGACTTTCTGGGTTGAATGGTGGTCGTCTTGCTTCCCCCTAGCATCTGTGAGCAGAAAAACCAGCCTTGCAACTTTGGTCTGGCGGACCACCGGCCTCAGTCAGAAAGTCTCGAGGTCTCACGATGTAATGAATTGCTTCAGAGGACTACACACATACACTCCAAGCACTGGCTACAAGGTAGTGATGGAGTTTCTCAGACATTCGTCAAGGCAGAGCCAGCGAAAAGAAGCAGAACGCGAGTAAAGTGTTGTCAGAGGAACAGAGAAAGAGGAAACGGCAGACTGACCGAGCGAGGAGTGTCGCAAAATATATACTCTGAAGCTGTATGGGGAGCTCTGCAGAGAAAACTGTGAGCAAAAAGTGAGAAAACAGTGAAGAAATTGCTAAAACTGCATAGGGTCCCTCTAATAAATAGCAGAATGTTATAAAATAGCACACACACACACACACACACACAGAGACAAACATGCACACAAATACACAAATACATGTAAACACAGTACACCACTCCCTCTCCTCCATCCACCTACACACAGGCACTCAAATATTCATATATTTGATTCATATATATACAAATATTCACACTCATAGAAACGCACACATACAAACACACAAGTGGAGTCCTGATATTCACACTCAAAGAAACGCACACATACACAAATAAACACACAAGTGGAGTCCTGATATTCACACTCATAGAAACGCACACATACATGTACACAAATAAACACACAAGTGGAGTCCTGAGGTGTGTCTGAGGACGCTGGCTTTGTGTGGCCAAATGCAAACTGCATGAGTCATAATGGGGGGCACAGCCACGGCTACCGCTCTGTGGCTCACAAAAGACAGCACTAATTTTAGCCCTCCCCCCCCCCCATACACACCCCTCCACCCACCTTTTCAGCTTCACCAGAGCTGGTGCTCGAGCTGGCACAAACTCTGCACTCCAGATCAAAACTCCCAATGCTAAGCTAGCTGCACACTCTCTAAAAGCCCTTTGAGTGGTTTCCCATGCCAGAGAAATACCCTTCGACTGCCATCTGTGCCCCTGTTGACTGTTGGCATGTAGCTTTGGTTTTCCACAAAATGCCAACAGTTCTTTAACAGCTGCAAACCCCCCCCATCCCCAACACACACACATGGACCCCGCCCCCCCCCCGCCCTCTCACTCTCCTCTCCATGCACCTTTAATGGCTCACACTCATGCATTCATAATGAACATACTACTTGTCTGTGTCGTATGCTTCCCAAAAATGTGCTTTATTTTTGAAAAGAGAATCAAAAGAAAGGACTCAGATGTTAGCGTCTGTCACATCTTTGGTCTGAACAAAAATGTCACACAGTGAACACTATAACAAATCCAAAATATCGCTTTTGTTAAGTGAACATCCATAGATCTCTGAGGGGAAAAAAAATTAAATATATTTACTGTGTATATATGAAATATGTCCCCAAACGAATTGAAATTAAAATGATTTCTAAAATCAAATATATATGTATTTCATCCAGCAGTTCATTGTGCCAGACATAAAAACAGAAATATTCACATTTTTCTGTCATCAAATTTGTATGCATGAGGGAAAATAAAATCAAACACAAAAAAAAAGAAACTGAACAGACATTTCCGTACAAAAAATATGATCTTTATTCTTTTGGCTTTTTAAAATAATGTCACTGTGTGGCGGATTACTATTCAGCATGCAGTTGACTACCCACACTAAAGGCATATGGATAATGATGGCTACTGATCGCATCATAGTTCTGAAAACATTTACCATAGACACACAATGCTTTGTGGCCTCACCGGGTACTGAGCAGAATGTAAACAAACTTGATGATTAAAAAACTGACGAGAAAGCATGGAAATTCATGAGTTTAAAACTACTATTTACAATATAAACACTATTCATGATAATTAGAAAGCAAAGTCCAATTCTGTATACATACTCTCATACACAAGTGTGAATAGACATGGACGCACAAACAAACATACACATACATACACACACCCTGCTCATACATACATTTGCAAATATGCACAAGGGTGTACAAGCACACTAATGCGCACGCACACACACACACACACACGTAAACACACTACCGATTCGTACATTCTAGCGCATTCACTACCACAGAAGTAATATGCACCCATATACAATATGATAGGTAACAGAATCAGGAAGAGTGCTCTTCAGAAGCACATACATAGCTGTGATACATAGTGTGCCCACAACTTGGAGTACATTATATACAAACATTTCACCACCCAATAGATTACTATAGAATGAAAAATAGCTCATTCATATTGAAATGAACTACCATGTATTGTTAAAGACAGACACTGAAATCCACACTCTATATGTTTCACCTTGCAGAAATATGTGAGTCTAGATTTTCTCATCCTCTAGAAACATATTTTTTGTGTGTTTTCTGTTTTCTATTTGTTCTGGAAGTTTAGACAGAAAAAGAAAATGTAACTCAAAACAGGAGACATGAGACAGAGAGAGAGAATGAGTGAAAGAATCTCTGAGATAAGAGGACATTCTATTTTGATTTGTGATGCGTGTTGTGTTTGTTGTGTTGCACCTGTAGACAGGTGCACATTCAGGCTCTGTGTGGCTGTGGAACTCGACTCAACCTCAGTCTTGGAACACGGGCAGACGAAACTGAGCCTTGTTCTGCTCGGCCTTCTCTTCACTTCTTCGACATTACCTCACTTTGGGCCACCTCACTTGAGTTGACAACCTTAATGTTATGTGAGTCTACAACCTCAAAATCCTGTGAGTGTACAGCCTCAATCTCACATACATCTACAACCTCATCCTTACATGAGTGTACTGCCTCAATCTCACATAAATCTACAACCTCATCCATATGCGAGTCTACAGCCTCAATCTCACATAAATCTACAACCTCATCCTTATGCGAGTCTACAGCCTCAATCTTACGTGACACTACAGTCTCAACCTGACCTGAGTCTACAGCCTCCACCTTAGTTGGATCTACAATTACAACCTCACTTGATTCTACAGCCTCACACAAGTCTACAGCCTCAACCTCACGTGAGTCCACAGCCTCAATCTCAAGTGAGACTAGTCTCAACCTCACTTGAGTCTACAACCCCAGCCTCACACATGTCTACAGCCTCAATCTCAAGTGAGACTAGTCTCAACCTCACTTGAGTCTACAACCCCAGCCTCACACAAGTCTACAGCCTCAACCTCACGTGAGTCTACAACCCCAGCCTCACACAAGTCTACAGCCTCAACCTCACGTGAGTCTACAGCCTCACCCTAACGCAAGTCAACAACCTCAACCTCACACGGGTTTACAATCTCAACTTCACGTGAGTCTACAGCCTCAGTTCAACTCGACCAGTGTTGATCCAGCTTGCTGATATCGAGGGCCAGACGAGGTGCCTGTGTACATTTGTTTGAGGCTTTTAACCAGCCACATTCCTGCCTGTCAACCTCCAAGGCTTCTAATTAGTTCTCTAAGCTGTGACATACATTGTGACCTTAGACTCCTGGAGGAGGTCATTCATGTGTTTGTTTGTGTGTTGTCTGTGTTCGTACCTGGGATATGCTTCATTATAGTCACAATCAAAAACGAGTAGAAAACATTGATGTGCCGTATAATTGAGATCCCCATTTTCTTTTTATACAAACAAAAACATAAAATGATGGCAAGAAGGCAAGCAAATAATACAGCCGGAGCGCTAGGAGCGCTAGCTACAGGCAGACATAACAGTATACAGTTTGTCTTCCAGATTGTTACAACACTCAGAATAATAAATAAAATCTTAGAAATGCACATTCCCTTGTTGGAGACTCGGAAGTGGCCTCTATCGCTCGCTTTTAGCAGCACTGTGTCCTACAATGGGGGGAACGCACATAACTTCATCAGTTATACCTAACCACCAGTTTGTGGCATTCCCAATGTTGTGGCACCATTAACTTTTTATGAGCAATTCCCCCCAAAAAAACCTCCCCTCACCACCATCATTGTCGTAATGTGTGTGCTAGCTCAGTTCACATTATTGTCATACACACACACACACACACACACATACACACATACATACATACACACACACACCTTTTGGTGGGGGAGGTTCCCAAGCTCTGCAATCAATAAAATCACACCCCGGCCAGTCTCCCAACCTCTGTAAACCGTCCCTCATTTTTCCATCAGTCTCAGGCTCTGCCCAGGGGGCCCAGTCTAGTCTAGTCCAGTCCCACTTCACTTCTTCCTGTCTCGAGTGTCTTTCGCTTTGTCCTCTTTCTCCCGTCTGTCCTTCTCGTACTTGTCCTTGTCGGACTTGGCAACGCTGTTGTAGGAGGGCGGCGAGGCCGATGAGGGGGTCATGTCCGTTTTGTCCGAGGCCGAGTTCTCGTTGAACTTGACAATCACCAGCACCTCCTTGTCGGGAACTTTCTCGCCGCCCCGGTCGATGACGGCCCCCCCGTCTTGCAGCTGACGGTACATGTTGGAGGCACGCTTGACTGTCCGGCGTAGGTGGTAGCGTCGGAAGGCACGCTGGATGATCGTGGCGGACATCTCCTCCTGCTTGCGGCGTAGCGTGGTGGTGATGGGCTCGTAGGACACCTTGGAAGGGTTGGAGGCCATGAAGCGCTCCTCCATCTGACCCCTCAGCGCGTCCATCTCACCCTCTTCGCCGAGCACGCGCAGGGTGAAAGCGAAGAGGATGTCCAGGCAGTGGATGCGGTCGCCGCTCACCATGGGCAGATCCATGGCGATCAGCTGGATCTTGTTAGGCTTGGGAATGCGCAACGGCGGGTCAAGTGCGTCGGCAAATTCGGGCAGCTTGTCGTACTCTACGAACTGTGTGGCGTCCGGGTCAAAGCGCTCCCACACCTCATAGAACATCTCAAAGTCATCCTCGCTCAGTGGCTCCGCGCTCTCCTCCGTGGCCACACTGAAGTTCTCCAGGATGACGGCGATGTACATGTTGACCACGATCAGGAAGCAGATGATGATGTACGAGACGAAGAAGAAGATGCCCACCGACGGGTTGCCGCAGTTGCCACGCACTGAGCTGCCAGGGTGTTCCATCCGGTAGCTGCAGTCGGGCTCCTTGTTGTTCAGGATGGGCGCCAGGAGTCCGTCCCAGCCGCCTGATGTCGTGATCTGGAACAGGCAGAGCATGGAGTTGCCAAACGTCTCGAAGTTGAACATATCGTCGATGCCCGCCTCATGCTTCACATAGGCGAAGTTGGACATGCCAAAGATGGCGTAGATGAACATGACAAGGAAGAGGAGGAGGCCGATGTTGAAGAGAGCAGGAAGTGACATCATGAGGGCGAAGAGAAGCGTGCGGATGCCCTTGGCGCCTTTGATGAGACGCAGGATGCGGCCAATCCGAGCAAGACGGATGACTCGGAACAGCGTTGGCGACACAAAGTACTTCTCGATGACGTCTGAGAGGAACATACCTGTGATGTGGAAAAGAATGGATCATGAATGACAGTCTACCAAACAACACTGGTTCAGTCTTGAGCTTAAACAACTAATGCTGCATTTCACTGCATTACTTCCTGTCCCTTGTGTTAAGTGTGAGTTACAGTTTATCGAAATACTATACTGTATAGTAAACAGGCCTTGGTTTGTCATTTGTCAATTACATGGGGTCTATTTATACTATAAATTGTACAGGTAAAAACCAGATATGTAATTGAGTGATTAAAGCAAGCTGATCAATTGAATGTGTAGGATCTTACCAACAATGGACAAGATGACCACCACAAAGTCGAAAATGTTCCATCCCAGAGAGAAGTAATAATGTCGCAGCGAGATCATCTTGAGGCTACACTCGCCAGTGAAGAGAACAATAAAGACCAGGTTGATCCAGTAGAGGCAATTGTCCATGTCCGTGGTCTGGTCGTCCGTCTCCACCATCATAGTCACCATGTTCAGGCAGATCAGGATCATAATAACAATGTCGAAGGCTTGCTTGGTGACAAAGTCAAACACGCAGCCCTGGAACTTGTTCTGAGGAGTTGAAAAGAGAGAGAGAGAGACAGCCGCTGATTATTGCTTACCATTGTACATAATGCAAAAGTAGTTTTAACCATTTTTGGAGTCTTTACAGGTCTGAAAAGCAGATTAGCAGACTAGACAGCATAGCAGACTATTTTCAAGGATCTCATTGTTATTCCTCATCAAATAGGTAAACAGTTATGGTATTATCTGTAGAGAGTGAATGTCCACTGTATACAGTATTGTGAACACTGAAATTCTAGTACCATTGGCCTTGGAATTGGTTTCTGTGGTTTCTTGGATCCAAGCTTTTTCATGGCATTGTAATACTTCTTCTGTTCCTCTGTCATGAAGATGTCCTGACCTCCAAAGTAAAGGGACCAAAACCAATACTGGTTACAACCTCAAAAAACATCAGGTTACACTTTACTTGACAGTATCGACATAAGATTCATGACATGACATGACACTGTCATGAATGTGTCATAAACAAATCATAAACGTTTATGACATAACACTTCTGTTATTAAGTGACATTCCTTTTTTGTTAGGGTTAGGATTAGGATTAGGGTTAGGTTTAGGGTTAGGGTTAGAGTTAGGGTTAGGATTAGGGTTAGAGGTTTGGATTAGGATTAGGATTAGGATTAGGGTTAGGGTTAGGGTTATGTCATGACAGTGTCATATGTTCATGACAGTGTCATGTTACCCTTATGTCGATACTGTCAAGTAAAATGTTACCAATCAATCCTGAATTGAGTTTACCCTGATTAAACACCATTTACCTCAAAACAGAGAATTTATTCATTTCTTATTTAAATGTATTTCATTGCTTTAAGGGAATGCAAAAGGGAAAACATGTTTAATTTGGCATTTCAATAACATGACAGTATCAGTGAGAATATGCGAAATCAGAAAGGAGCTCTTATCTTTTTCTTCTGCTGGTTGAAGTTGTCGATGATGACACCAATGAAGAGGTTGAGGGTGAAGAAGGAGCCGAAGATGATGAAGATGACGAAGTAGAGATACATGTACAGGTTCACCTCGTACATGGGTTGCTCCTCCAGCTATGGAAAACACACATACTCAGTTACATCTCTCCATTCAGAAGGTAAGTGCCAAGGGCACAATGGTGAAAGTTGGGAATTGAACCCACAACTTTTCAAGCTACTGAATGCTAGCCCAGCTCCTTAGCCACTACACTACCACCACCCCAGTTACAGTACCAGTTAACTCCCAAAACCACATTCATTATCTCTGACAACGTACAGCAATTACTTACACTTACACTACACTGAAAAATAATGACTGTTAATATAACTACTACTATCTCTAGTAACAACAACAGCAACAACAACTTCCTTTAGACATAATGAAGTAGTTACACTATATTCGAGTAAATAGAGGAACAATAGACATTTGTTAGCTAATTAAACCCCTTTGAATAACAGCAAGAGGGGTTTTCTCCTCAGTCAAGCAGAAAAGACCAGACACAATCTGTCAGTGTGTCTATACACAGACTCTTACATTGCGTGAGTCCACAGCTGCATACATGATATCCATCCATCCTTTAAATGTAGCCTGAGAACATGTGTGTGAGTGAGAGAGAGATAAAGAGAGAGAGAGAGAGAGAGAGAGAGAGAGAGAGAGAGAGAGAGAGAATGAGAGAATGAGGTCAGTCACTAACACGGTTATGGAACACTGTACAATGCACATTTATCTCATTTGCTACTGGTAGTACTGTAATGTCTGGTCTCTGCTCTGGTACATAATAATTGAGTCACATCAGTTCAGCTGAATAGACACGATCTCTGTGACTGTTTAGAATTACATACAGTATACCATAACTATACCATTACCATAACCATTTTAATGTTCTAATTTGCCAACTCTAAGTTTCATGTATTGGTAACTTCTTTCTATATCAAATGCACACACACACACACACACACACACACACACACACACACACACACACACACACACAGACACACACACACACACAATCACAAGACAACAACAACAACAACAGGTACAGGCAAGTGTGACACTACTTGCTAAAAACAACTCAAAGTATTGAAATAATCTTTAGTTTAATAGTTAACTGTCATCTGTTAACTACATGTATCATAACTATTGCATTACATTCTCCCGACCCCTACTACTCACCACTTGCAGCAGTGCCAGGTAGCCCGCGCCTACGTTGTCGAAGTTGATCTTGACGTTCTTCCAGCGGGCACTGTCGTTGACCAGTGCCAGGCACTCTGTCTTGTTGTTGACCAGTGAAACAGGCAGCAGCTCATCCGTGGTGCTGTTGACACAGTGGTAGTACTTGCCGGCGAACAGGTTGACGCCCATGATGCTGAAGATGAGCCAGAAGATAAGGCACACCAGCAGCACGTTCATGATGGAGGGGATGGCGCCCAGCAGAGCGTTCACCACCACCTACGGGTAGAGGGAGAGAGGAGGACACACACACAGGTCAGACATATACAAACACACACACACACACACACACACACACACACACACACATACAGGGATGGGCAAAAATACATCACAATGTATTTTAAAATAAAATACCAAATACCCTGCAAACTACAATACTGTAGCCATATTACACATCAAAATAAAATACTGTACTGTTGTATTTTGAAAATACTCAAAATACTTCTTTAGAGGGAGCATGGAATGACTTAAATCAGCTTTTTATCTGAAGCATTTAGCCTATTAAAGCAGCCACAGTGCCAAAGATTTGTCTTGTGCTAATGCTGTTTCGGTAACACTTTACTTGACGGGTGAGTTCATAACACATTCATAGCAGCTGTCATAAACTGCACATAAAGCATTCATGACTGTTTCATGAGACATGACTCAACATTCATACCAAACCTTTCATGAATGTGGAAGACAGAACGACAAAAATGTGTCAAAATAAAAGTCCAACAATTGCAAAGCAGCATTGCCGTTTTTGTTCCAAACCTCTTACCTGATCACGTCACATCTGAGTCAATGGGCTACTCCAGTAACCTGGCCCTAGCCAGATGAATGTCGTTCCGCTTAGCTCCGCCTAGCTTCACTCACATCCATCTGGAACCTCTTCCATTGAGAGTGATTTCTCCAACCAACTTTATGGTTTAGCCAATCAGGACGCAGGGCGGGAGTTTCATAGATGTGACATAGCGTAGAAGCGACTGTGAGACTGTTATCAGCGTCACGGGTTGGCTTCGATGAGAGTGGTTGAAGTAGCACGTCAATAGATGACGGACAAGTGGCTTATTCAATCATATGCAAGCATTTTTTGATTAGGTCCAGCCTTCTGAAGCAACACTTCAATGGATCGGTTCCAGATGGATGAGTGGAGCTAGGCGGAGCGAAATTCATCTGGCTAGGGCCAGGTTACTACTCCAGTGCCAAAAAGACAGAACATGGTCAAGCAAATAATTTTTGTTTTATAAAAATGTATTTGTTTTATGATACCTTTGCAGATGATTTCTCATCTTTTGCTACTGGGAATGTCCAACCGTTCTAGGCTACACATTCTAGGTTACACAAATACAGGTCAGCTGAATGTAGGCTAGTTTACCTCCCAGTGTTAAATTCAGTGATTATGAATACTTAACAACTTGTATAGTAAAGTGACATTCGATGTAGACTTCATAAGATATTCATGAAATATTTACAAAGGCTGGAGAGAAAAACGGCAATGCTGCTTTGCGATTGTTGGACTTTTATTTTGACAAGATGTCATCGTTCTGTCTTCCACATTCATAAAAGGTTTGGTATGAATGTTGAGTCATGTCTCATGAAACAGTCATGAATGATTAAAGTGCAGTTTATGGCAGCTGCTATGAATGTGTTATGAACTCACCCATCAAGTAAAGTGTTACCGCTATTTCTGCCTTTTCATAGTACACATGTAGCCTTCACTTCCCCTTTTAAACACAAATGTGTAAACCTCACTCCCAATCAGGGTCACGTCACCAATGCCTTGTGTTGATTTGCGCAGCTCAGACCTGCACTGGCACTCATGCATTTCACAATAATGATAATGTTATCTTTTGTTTTAACTAGGGTTGAGCCAATCTGTTACTCTAAATCGGTATCGGACCAATATTGGAGAGTATTTTGCAGTATTTTTAAAATATAAAAATACACACCAATAAAGTATTTTGATTTAAAATACAGTAATAAAGTATCTATCTATCTATCTTTCTATCTATCTATCTATCTATCTAATTTTCTTCAACCCAATAAAATACAAATGACAAAATAGTAGGCCCTATGTTGTATTTGAAATACGTATTTGAAATACATGTATCAGAAATACTGCCCATCCCTGCACACACACACACATAGGCTGCCAGAGGTCACATGCATATTCATCACTGTAAATGCAGACATACACACACATACACATCTGTGAGCTATGTCTATGAAAAAGAGATATTTTATACTGGGGTTAGAAAACTAAAATACATTAAATATGCAAATATTACTTGCCTCACAATCTGATGTAGAATAATTTTTCATATACCTATACCCTTCACGTCTCTGTGAAGTAACCGTGCAGCAACTCAGTCTGAACCACCCACCGTTAGCCTAGCTTAGCATAGTTCATTGAGGTGGTCAGAACCAACTAGCCTAATAGCTTCCAAAATGTGGCCATGTTCCTTTAAAACACTGGAGTTACTGCTTGAGATAAATATCTTGAGTGAGTGAGCGCACTGATGCCTAATGACAAAGTGATATATTCACAGTAGAAGATAGAAGGGACAACAAAAAAAAACTACATGGCTTACAAATAAGCGTACATTCACACACATACTTTAATCATAATATCAACAACAAAACTAAAACACAAAACCTTGTAGAGGCACGATGACGTCACTACATTTGTTTACTGCAAATGAAAAGAAGACAACAATAGAGACACAGAGAAAGAAATTATACGTTATAGAGCACAACAACTGACGACACAAAAATGCAACAGAGCGGCAGAAGAACACACAGTTCATGCAGTAGAGTCACCAGCTAAAGTACACACAGCGTTACGCCCAATTCAATACACTACAGCATGCATGCAGCAGAGAACACCATCAACATGAGATAACTTCTAACATAGGGTTTTATGAACATTTACCCAACTGGAATCATAACGTAGTTATTATGACATAAATACAGTTTTCTAAAAAGATTCATTAGAAAGTGTGGTGTGTGTGTGTGTGTGTGTGTGTGTGTGTGTGTGTGTGTGTCTGTGTGTGTGTGTGTGTGTGTGTGTGTGTGTGTGTGCGTGTCGTACCCTCATGCCCTCAAAGCGTGACAGGGCTCTCAGGGGTCTCAGTGCTCGTAGAGTCCTCAGGGACTTGATGGCGCTCAGTTCCGAATAACCAAGAGCGTTTGCTAACAGGCTCACCACTGACACCTGCAAAACACACATACAAACACACACACATACACACACATGTTCACAATTAATATTAACATTTAGATATTTGCAGGGATGGATTACTGCACGGGCCTACCGGGCCCAGGGCCAGGGGCCCATGGGGCCCAAGGGGTCAGGGGGCCCTGAAGCCCAAGCCTTTGCATGGAATCATTGCCTCAATATCAACAAATCAGGATGTAGGCTATGAATCTGATTGAATTTAGTATTGGCCATCCCCAAAATGCACCAGAATACAGGAAATCACATCAAACAAATTAAAAAAATTCTGGGGGAAGACCCCCAAACCCCCCCTCCCACATATACGACAATAAGTGGGGGGCCCTTAATACATCTCGGCCCAGGGGCCCGAAAGTTCATAATCCGCCCATGGACATTTGGTTACACTTTACTTGAAAGTGTTGATATAAGAGTGACATGACACTGTCATGAACGTGTCATAAACAAGTTTAACAACGTTTATGACATAACGCTTCTGTTATTAAGTGACATTCGGTTTTTGTCATAACAAGTTAGGGTTAGGATTAGGGTTAGGTTTAGGGTTAGGTTTAGAGTTAGGGTTGGGGTTATAGGATTAGGGTTAGAGTTTAGGATTAGGGTTAGGGTTAGGTTTCATGACAGTGTCATGTGTTAATGACAGTGTCATGTCACTCTTATGTCGATACTGTCATGTGTTACCAGATATTTACTATACTGCCAAACTGCGGTCCAAAGATACTCAGAATGTCAAGCATTAAAGAAAACACATAATTTAACTGGTTTAACAGACAGTTTTCCAACTCTCAAGAATGTAACTACAGCCTAACAATAAGAGGTTTAAGGCACACATACACACGCACACACACACACACAAACATGACATACGTCGACAATGAGGAAGTCCAGCCAGCACCAGGCGTTGGTAAAGTACTTTACGAAGCCGTAGGCCACCCATTTCAGCAACATCTCCAGGATGAACACATAGGTGAAGACTTTATCGGCATACTCCAGCATGGTCTTCACTGTCTTCCTCTGCTCAATGTAAATGTCTTCAAAGGCCTAGGGGGAACGCAAGGGAAATCATGGCTCAGAAACTATGTAAGTAGGTCTTTATTTACATAGCACATTTTCTTACGCACAGAGTGCAACCCAAAGCGCTCCAAACTACAAACTCCAAATGGCTCACAAACAACCATGAAACCACAAGAGTTACAGACAAAATGGTAGTGGCTGTTATGAATGTTATTTAATTGGTTATTTAGATTTGTAGGGCTGTTTATGGTGGCTTAGACTAAGAGAGGAATTATGTGTGTATGCTTGTGTGTGTGTGTGTGTGTGTGTGTGTGTGTGTGTGTGTGTGTGTGTGTGTGTGTGTGTGTGTGTGTGTGTGTGTGTATTCCTACCAGAGCACCGCTGCTAAGAAGGATCATGAAGATGATGAAGGTCTCGAACCAGTTGTGCTCCACGATCCTGAAGCAGGTCTTCCTTAGCGTCCACCAGCTCTTCCAGCGACCCACCTCCACATTTACCTGGCAGCACTGAAAACGCCTCACACAGTCTGGACACACACACACACACACACAGACACACATGCACACATACACACACACACACAGACATGTGCAAACACCAAATTAAGAGACATTTTACTGTCTGAACTCTTGTATAGTGTGTGTGTGTGTGTGTGTGTGTGTGTGCTGAATGTATTCTGGAAAATCTCCACAGTGTGTATTTATACTGATCCTTAGAAGAACTCTGGATCCAGCATAAAGCCCTCTCATGACTTTAAGCCTGAATCTCAAGACCCCATCTCTCTCTCTCTCTCTCTCTCTCTCTCTCTTTCTCTCTTTCTATTATCCTATCAGAGCTTCTCAAGGGGAATATCCATTGACTCCTACGTTCTGTATTCAGCTCCATTCATAATCCCTTTGACAGAGGAGAGACTGAGAGGAATGGTGGATAAATAAAGGCCTGGAGGAAAAGCGAGAGATGTACAGATATCCACTCTAATACCAGGTTAATGTATCCATTCAGACAGGGCATCTGAGGTACATCTCAGGCTCCAGGAATGAGGAAAATCTCTCTGTATGAGCTTCTTGTGTGGATACGCATCCCTTGGCCCTTGCTGTTTTAAAATCAGACACACATAAAAACGTGTGCACTCTTCCCACTCCACACACACACCTTCAGTGAAGCAGGCCTCCGGATCCAAGGACTCCTCTGTCTCCAGTTCTATGGAGCCCTCAGGCCCCTCCCCTGGGGGTCGGATGTCCACCGTGCTCCCCTCTGACGAACTGAGCTGCCTGTCTACCGGAAGCTTCTGGAGGACAGAGAAAATCCCACGCACCCCACCCAGCAACCACACACACACACACACACACACACACACACACACACACAAACACGCACATACATCCCAATACCAAACCATATAACACATCCAAACACACACACACACACACACACACACACACACACACACACACACACACACACACACACACACACACACACACACACACACACACACACACAGACAAAGGCCATTGTCACTGCAGGCAGAAGAGACTCTAACTCTGTGTCTAGGCTGGCCATGCCCCAGCTGAACAGGGTTGGACTTCTGTGGCTGGCCTCTCATCATCCCTCATAGACATGCATCATTCAGGGTCATCCAAAGGTGCCCGCAGCCTCCTGGAACACACCACTCTCCAGAACACTTGCCAATCAGCAGCCATTTTGTTGACCAAGGCTTTTAAGTTTTTGTTATTGTTATTGTTGTTGTTGTTGGTGGTGGTGGAGGAGCAAAAACTCATCTCCGTCTGGTTCTTTGGTGCGATCCAGCCTTGAGCTGTGGGTACGTTTGATGCCATTTTCATTCATTTTATGGTCATGCATTTTCATTTTCATTTTTTTTTGTCTCTCCAAGGTGCAATTGTTTGTCATTCAGTCCAAGCCTGTGCTGTGTCTGGCAGATGTGCTGTGCGGGAGTATTTTCATGTCCACACCCAATCAGGTACACTATCAAGCCCTGCCCAAACCCGCCCAACCAGATCCACTCTACAAAACCCAAGTCCCACCCCCCACCCTTCCTCCAATCAATCAGACACAAATCACATCAATATGTGTTTGTCTATTCGCTCCTTGACTCCATTGACGAAGGGTTGGAATCAATCAATCAATCAATCAATCAATCAATTTGCAAATCCTGCCCCCACCCCTGCCCAATCCCACAAGAAAATAAAGCCCCCTCTCCCCTGACATGAAAACACACTCTTTGAACATCCATTCCTTAAAGCAGTGCTCAAGCTACAGTTGATCCGTCAGACTTCGGACGAGGAAGAGGGGCCACCGCATTAGCGAACTTCATTAACCAATGCTGAGAGCTCAGTCTAAGAGGGCGTCTGCCGTTGCCACGCCAACACTGCATCCAAGTCGCATGGACCAGGGTGGTAACTAAGCAATGAGTGCCCCTGGAACAAATAGGTGTAGGAGGTCAGGGCGTTTTAATGTTCATAAGTGGTGAATGTTAGGTTTGAAACATTTTGAAAGGCAGAGAGATGGGTCCTGTTAGATACTAACATGTGAATGCTATGAAAGGCTTGCTCATTGTTTTTTTGTAAGTAAACATTAAATTAGAATCATCATAGGATTCATGTCAATAGCAGGGGTTAAGGACACTCCAAATGTTTGGTAGGACACATGTATCTCACTTACTGTGGTATAGAGGTTTCTGAAATGAGGTTTTGTGTTTTTTTTGTGTGTTTTTTTCCCCACATGGCACTGTCACTGGCATAGTCAATCCGAAAAGGGCAGAAGTTGAAACAGGAAAAACACATATTGAGGGGGTAGGGGGAAGGAAAATATCTAAAATCGTCTTACACTGAACTGCAGCACTGGTTGCCGTGAGACCGGGCTGATGCGGCGCGGGGGAATGATGTAAGCATGCTGTGTGGAGATTCAGAACGTTCCAGAAGAAAATCAATTTCCCTCTCCTTTCACTCTCT
>NW_027468689.1:16944705-16952205 GCF_046254945.1 Alosa pseudoharengus | reverse complement strand
TCACACTTCGATCAGGTTGAAAATAAAAACAAACAAACCAATAAAGCAGGTAAAAACATTTCTACAGACTACAGAGGCTCAGCAAAGCCAGACCAGAGAGCCCCATTAAATCCCACCATGTAAGCAGAAAAGGTTCACTATCAGAATCAGTGAGGACATATTTAGTTTCAGAACAAAGGACACGTTGCCTCCATCAAAGTGCCTTTGCCTACACCGTTACCTTAATGAAGGTTATGTGGCCTGCCTTCATCATGAAACCAGCTTTAGAATGGATCCATTTTAAAATAATTGAACTAAAAACACTGCAAATTAGTTTTTTGTTTTTCCAAAATTCACTGTCCTTTTGGGGATAAACAGAATCTATCACCACAGCCCTCATACGCTAAAAAAAGGATTTGAAATGCCCCCCAAAAAAAACAAGAAAAAAAAAAACACATAAAAAAAAAAAAACACTTCACAAACAAATAGTGGAGGTTCCAAATCAAACAACCAAATCCTACCACCAGGTTCCCGATGACCATGACCAGCATGAAGACAATGATGCACATGGTCTGGCCGGCCACCTCCATACAGTCCCACATAGTCTCGATCCACTCGCCACACAGTACGCGGAACACGATGAGGAAGGAGTGGAAGAAGTCGTTCATATGCCAGCGGGGCAGCTCGCAGTCGGACGAGATCTTGCACACACAGTCGCGGTAGCTCTTGCCAAACAGCTGCATGCCCACCACAGCGAAGATGAAGACGATGATGGCCAGCACAAGGGTCAAATTGCCCAGGGCGCCCACAGAGTTGCCGATGATCTTGATGAGCATGTTGAGGGTGGGCCAGGACTTGGCCAGCTTAAATACCCTTAACTAGGGTTGAGGTAGATGAGAGGACAAATTATACAGTGTGTACATGTTTAATTTTAAAAGTAATCAGTCATTATCACTGATTCTTTAGAGGGTTGTAAGTTCTACGTGTTTGTCAACAAGTCATGTAGTCAGAGTAAACATTTTGTTGAACTGTTAAGAACTGATAAAAACAATTTTTGTGTCTGTGAAATATTAGAATTAAATTGACTAAAATCTAAGGCTCTCTTACCAATCTGAATGACCGTAGAACAGAAAGACCCTCCACATTAGCTAGACCCAACTCCATCAAGCTCAGGCTGACAATGATGCCGTCAAAGATGTTCCAGCCTTCCTGGAAATAGTAGTAAGGGTCGAGGGCGATGACCTTGAAGCACATCTCAGCTGTGAAGATGCCAGTGAACACCTGAACAAACATAACACATATGTTTGATTTGGTTTGAAATTCCAGCTAATCCTTTATCATTCACAACCTTCAGATTAAGAGACTGATGTGCTACCTGCGCTAACAAGGCTTTAGCTGCAGATGTCAGTACGGAGAGCTCATGGTTTATTACTATAGTTTTATTATGGTTTCACTACAGTTAAACCCTAGCATTAACCATGGTTAATGATGAATGGTTAACCACTTAACCATTCATCATTAACCATGGTTTACCTCAGAAGGTATAAACCATGGTTTTCTTCAGAATGTATAAACCATGGTTTTTCCTAACCCAACTTTGTAACATCATCGACTGTTAAAAAAACATAGTAGTTACACAGTAACCATGTTAAAACCATAGTAATACCTCTGTCACCATGAAGTGCGATAAGGGAACCATGGTGGTACCAAAGCTATGGTTAGGAGCAGGGTGAGCATGGTAACCATAGTTACTGCATTAAAACCATAGGAAACCATAGTGAATTTCCATAAGGGTGGATTCAGCAGAAGGAACTTCATTAATAACTGCTGGTTCCCTAAAAAACTCTATATCCTCTATAACCTCTCTAACCTCTACTGCTTGGCATATTTCATGCACCTGTTCTTTGCTGGCTCCTCTGAATCCTCCCACTCAACTTGAACACATCTCTGTTCAACAACATAAACTAAGTAGAGAAAAAAAACATAAAGACAAGTTCCTAACCTATTCCTTTAAATTAATGTCTTGGGCTTCTAGTTTAAAGTGTAAAAAATGACTTAGAAATAGCAACAGAATGCCTATTCCCAGATAGCCGCTAAAGTTAGCATGCTAAAGAGCTAGCTTCACACTGTATTGTAATACCACCTTACACATCAAGGGGTGCTCTATCAAATACACGCGTTAAAGGAAGAGTGCCATCCATAGACAGTAAAAGAAATGGACATAGCCACCCAATGGGACTTCAATAGAGACAAGTGACGTTAATTTGAACCCATTTCCTGTTGGCCGCTAATGTGCTGCGAATATTCAGTTTCAGTTGAGGGACAAGCACGTGACGTTAAGCAACGGACTGAAACATTGGCAGTTTCCCAAAGTAGAGGAAGCATACTCAAAGCAGTACCCCTACTGAAACAGAAGCGTGCAGTTAAAAGCGAAAGTGCTCAGAAGGACCACGGTGACGTGCGCCTTCACACTAGCTAGTGTAACGGAGGCGAACTGAGCTAGCATGCTAGTTGCCCGTGTAAATCCTCACACCCCTAACCTTAAGAACACTTCTAGCTGCTGAGTTGGGAGCCTGGGCTTTTTAGCTCAGTAGTTAGAGCGTTCCGACTCCCATGTCGGTGTGTGTTGAGTTGGCGGGTTTGAGGGCCGTGAGCGGCGGACGAATTATAACCTCTGTGACAGTGGTGCCGTGACCCGGATCATGGTAGTAAGGATTTTAGCCGCTGAGTTGGGAGCCTGGGCTTTTAGCACAGTGGTTAGAGCGTTCAAGGGCAGTGGTTAGTGGTTAGAGCGTTGAGGTGGCAGGTTCAAGGGCCGTGAGCAGCGGACGAATTATGACCTCTGTGACACTAGTCTGTTCCAAAGTACACTCCAAGAACGCAAGTGAGGCCTCTAACCTCATCTTCATGGAACCCGACTCGCAAGGAAGCATTCTATCAAGGAAGCATGCTCGACTTTGGGAAATAGGCTACATGCACGAAAGGCTCAAGGTAGCTCATTCATTTCCGGTGGAGCGTTAACTGTATTGTAACGGCATCTTCGGCTCCTTACATCTTCACTCCTACACTGAATATCTTGTTTGCCCAATAATAAAAATTTTAACAAATGCATAAATCCTGCATGCTGATTCACTAGGTGCAACAATAGCATCAGGTTCAAACTGGCTCCACCGGAAACAAACAAGCTCACATAGAGACTTTCGTAAAAAATTGATAACATGCAGAGTAATGCGAGTTCGAGTGCAGCTTTTGGTAAGTTGGTGGTTGTTCCGACATAGTGCCAACTCAACAAAACATTACTTCATTTTTTTCTCTCGATGCTTTCCTAAATAGCTTACCCGTGGACTACTTCTCTTGTGTGCGACTGAAAGTCACATGCTCATGACATCATTTTTGCATTGGTTTAAAAAAAAAGTTTATTATTGGCCGTAAAGTGAGATACGAGGTTATGACGCCAGTCACACAATGCTGTAGTTCTCTGGAAATAGAAATGGGTCATATAAAGGCTTAAAACGCTTCAGATCTAAAGTTATTTACTGTCAAAGTGACCCCAAAATGAACAGGAGTCAATGGAATGCTAACTCTAACGTGGTCCGTTATTAACCTCAGAGCCTCTCATAGGAGGTACGTTTTCCAAACGTTCGCTTACCCATAGACTTAATGGTGCGTTCAAGACAACTTAGATATCCCATTTAAAGTTGCTATGTGTAGTAATTTAAGTTTCAAACATTCATACATGTTAAATAGATATAGTAACAGAATGCTTAGGGACATAATTTCAAAAACGTATGCTTTGTTTTGCCCACTAAAATTAGGATGCAAACCAACTAGTGCTGGGCTGGCTCTCTAGTAAGTCACTATGTACCACGTGTGGTGCTATATTAAATACAATGCAAGTCAATGGAAGAGTGCTATAGTGGATGCATGGTGCATTCAAGGCAACTCCTTTAAGGATCCCTAAGGCATTGTACATGTCCAGCCTACCAGGTTTCCCACAGAGAGGACATCGTTGAACTCCTTGGTCATGGGGTAGTGCTCCATGGCCATGAAGAGTGTGTTGAGCACGATGCAGATGGTGATAGCCAAGTCCACAAACGGGTCCATCACCACCATGTTGACCACCTCCTTGATCTTCAGCCACCCCTGACAGCAGTCCCAGATCAAGAAGGTATTGGCGAACTTGTACCAGCAGGGGGGGCACTTCTGTCGAGACTCCTCCAGTTCTGAAGAGCATTGACAAAAATGGCCTCCAAAATCAATTACTGATAAGTAGATTAGGGTGAATCTTTTCAAAGAAGACCCCAACCCAAGTATATAAGATATTTTATATTTATATTTAAATATTTGTTGCTTTGATTTCATGTAACTATACAAATAAACATATAGCTAAATCTGGTAAATTATTATCAGCATTGTCAGAATCAACTTCAGCTCAAATACTAGAGGATAGATCATCTTAAAGACTGGACAGATTTGTCCAACTGCCACTGCAAATTGTCATCACTAGATTCTAGAAAAATTGTCAGGTACATGTGTGTAGGTGTATGTATTTGTGTGTGTGTGTGTGTGTGTGTGTGTGTGTGTGTGTGTGTGTGTGTGTGTGTGTGTGTGTGTGTGTGCGATAGCCTCCTCCTACCCTCCATTGTGTTGGTGAGAATGCTGGCCACGCTCAGAGCCCTCTGCCTGGCCACAGTGTCGTCCAGATAGTCCATAGAGGCTCGGTGAGATCCTGACCGCTTCTTCCTCACATCAGACTCAGTGGTGGTGCCCTGCAGACAGAAAGAGAGAAAGGGTGGGGGGGGGATGTGAGAGATGGATAGAGAAAGAGAAATAAATGGAGAGAGGAAGGTGGAAGGATAGATAGAAGAAGATACATGAAGAGAGATGGAGGTGGTGTGAGGGTAGGAGGGAATAAACAGTAACAGATGTATAGAAAGACGGAGTATGATAGTGTGGAGAGATGATAGGGAGAGAGAGAACAGTGAGAGGAAGATATGTGTTTATGTGTATGCATGGTTGTTTATGTGTATGTTTATGTGTGCTTGTGTCTGTTTGTGTTTGTGTGTTTATGTGTGTGTGTGTGTGTGTGTGTGTGTGTGTGTGTATTTTTATGTATGTGTATGTGTGTGTTTGTGTGTGTGTGTGCGTGTTTGTGTGTGTGAGTGTTCTTGACTCTACACTACACCCACCTCCGGAAGCAACCTGCCAACGGGCGAGGTGGGCACAGACGTGCCCCCGACCAGCGACACCACACCATTGCAGTCGACAGTGCAGTGCATCTTCCCATTGGCGGGCAGAATAATGCGCGGCGCCCCCAGGCTGCGCTGGCTGACGTTGGAGCCTCGCCGGTCAGTGCGCCGCGGGACGAAGAGCGACCCGCGCCGGCTCTCGCTGTCCTCAAACGTGCTGTGCTCGTCGTCGGCGAAGTCATTCTCCGAGCCAAAGTCGCGTGCCCGGTCCCGGAAGCTGAAGAGGCTCGCTCGGCTTGTCCGGCGCGGGGAAAAGAGGGAGGCACGCGAGATGCTCAGGAGAGACTGAGAGACGGAGAAAGAGAGAGAGAGAGAGAGAGAGAGAGAGAGAGAGAGAAAGAGTAAGAGATATCCCGTGTGGTAATGTATCCAGTGTAAACAGTGTACCACCCAACCCAAATACTTTGGCAATACTGTACAATGTTCTGGTCATGCTTATAAAGCTTCTTTGGAATTTCAATTTGAATTTAAAGAGAGAGAGAGAGAGAGAGAGAGAGAGAGAGAGAGAGAGAGAGAAAGATGAGAGCAATGGAGAGAATAAGAGAAGTGGAGAGTGGGCAGATGAAAGGAATGTGAACACTTCCGCACTTCTCCCATGTGCCAAACTCGTAGGATAGTTCAGTCTTCAAAGGCTTCAAAGATGTGGCCTTAAATAAATTTACGACTATCTATTGTGGCACCAAAGAAGACAATATACCCAGAACCTACACCCCAGGGTCGCTCAGGTGACTCCCCCTCACCTGATTGGGCGTCGAGCACTTCTTATCGTAGGACAGGCGGTTGGCGTCAATGGAGAAGCGGAAGGAGCGCTTGATGCTGTCCTCTGACGCCGACTTGTGGAACTTCTCGGCGTCCCTCTTCTCGGCCACTTCCTCCTCCTCTTCCTCCTCCTGCTCTTCGCGTTGCCTTCGCTTCTTGCGGCGGTTGCGGCGCTCCTTGGCGCTCTTGGAGCTGAGGCGTGAGCCGCCACCCGACGAGCTCTCCTCCGACGGGGCCCTCCGACAGCCGCAGCTGGCGCTGTAGTCGCCACTCTCGCCCGTGGTCGCCGCCGCGGCAACCTGCCCGTCAGTCAGCCAGCCAGCCAGTCAGCAGTGCCGAGCAGAGACAAGGAGAGAGAGAGAAGGAGAGAGAGTTGGCGAGCATGGTCGTCAGGGGTAACCAGGCTCACACGTGCATACACACACACTTTCACACATACACACAAACACGCACACATACAAACACACACTCACAAACACACGCTCACACACACACACAGATTTGTGCCCACATGCATGTACAGATTTAACTTTAAAGTGATGAAAGGATGGAAACCAAATAGCAATGAACTGTCTGACAGCGACTTCCAAAGAGCATATTAGCTGGGAAAAAGGAAAGAAAGAGTATGTGTGTGTGTGTGTGTGAGCAGGGGCGTGGGACTGGGGGTAAAACCAGTACTGATTACTAGAACACCAAGGGGAGGGAGGGCCCTTGAAAAGTCTGGAATATATTTTATTATGGGGGCCCATCGGGACTGCCTATGCATAGGGCCCAGGATCTTGCTACGCCCCTGTGTGTGTGTGTGTGTGTGTGTGTGTGAGAGAGAGAGAGAGAGAGAAAGAGAGAGAGAGAGAAAGAGAGAGAGATAGAGAAATAAAAGAGTAAAATCGTGTCGAGCATAAACTACAGTAATAGAGAGTATGGAGAGCTGTAACTTGAGGGGTCATGTCTTTGCAGACACTAAGTGAGGGTTGAGTGATGTCACTTTAAACATGGCTGGCAGGTAATAAGCTTCTGTGGGTGTGCGGTGCATGGTCAGCTGGGTCCGCAATGCCGCCACTGTCTACCAACAACAGTTCATATTGTCTACCTGAACCCAACAGCCTATATTACACATGAACAACATTAATCACACGACATTATGAGAATAATCTCTCTCTCTCTCTCTCTCTCTCTCTCTCTCTCTCTCTCTCTCAAATCAAATAGTGCTTTATTGGCATGAATGAAGGAAGTCATTGTTGCCAAAGCTACAGGTATAACATGTTAATAATCAACTTTACATTAATATTGGTATAAAGATCAAATTAATTAATGAAAGGAAAAATAAAATAAAATGATAAATGATAATGCTACTAAAAGGACAGCAATAGCTTCAGTCGTTAGTTAAAGGAACCGTATGTAAGATTGTGACCAAAACTGGTACTGCAATCACTTTCAAATTACTGTAGAGCGGTGTATCCCCTCCCCCTCCCCCCTGACTGGCAGAGCTGGCAACCCAGATACCGAAACACTA
>NW_027468689.1:16932205-16939705 GCF_046254945.1 Alosa pseudoharengus | reverse complement strand
CATTGTTGAGGTACTCAGTCCAGTTGAAGGTGTTGTTGAACGTCATCAGGCTCATGCTGGCCAGCAGCTCCTGGTCTTCGGCACTGCCCAGTGCAGTGTGGTTGGGCGGCAGGCCAGTGGGTATGGGCGTGGTATCGTTCGTGGGGATCCGCACGCATTTCTGCCGTAGGTTGCCCATGAAGAGCTGCAGGCCAATGAGAGCGAACACGCTCAGGCAGAACACCGTCAGGATCATCACGTCCGACAGCTTCTTCACCGACTGGATCAGAGCACCCACAATGGTCTTCAGGCCTGGGAGGTGGAGGTTTGGAGGGGGGTGGGGAGAGAGTGGGTACACACACACACCACCAGGGAGAGGTCACACTCTTGAAGAACTCCAAATGATGGTGGAGGCCCAGAGGCTGTGTCCCAAATCATTAAAAGAGCCCTTGTTCCCTTATTAGGGCCAATGAAGCCTAATTCAGAACAAACTATTTACCATGCATTTGGTCAGAGACAGAAAACCCCTCTCAGGGTTAAAGGGGAGGATGTATTTAATATGTTTGAGATGTTTTAGAGTATTTGAGATGTATTTCATAATACATCACAGAGCTCAAACATGGGAAATACTTCAACTGCTGAAAACACAAGGCAGAGCATCTACCCTTGAATATGTCTCATAGACCAATCTGAGGAGACTGATTTATGAAAGCTACCCATTGGTGGGACCAAATGTCTAGGCTGATGAGCCAACCAATGGCAGGCCATCTTATTGGTTCTAACGTCTGCTGAACCAACATTTCTGCTCTAGGGTTAGCAAATCAGTCTCTTCTGCTGGGGATTAATAGTCCTGACTAGAACCTTGAGCAGATCTTAAATGGATCTAGACCAGATTTGGAGCAAATCCGAATCCAACCCAATGATCTGGGCTAGATTTGGAGTAGATCTGCCAACTTTGTGAACATCAAAAAATAGATCTGCTCCACAACTCTCTATCTAGGATATTATTAAACAATCTTATTGTAGAGATGTATGCAACAACCTACAATAAAATGTATATGGGTCGCAATATCTACATGCTGTAACCCAGAACACTGGAGAGAATGCAAGTCATTGGCAGGGTCTTTAAGATTTTGGGAAGCAACCTCCACACTGGAAGTAGATACTGTACATAAAACTGAGCTCCCATTGCTAGCATGGGATCAGCTTATTCAGTTCTAAAACAATGCCACATTAGAAAAGTGAGAGTTGATGTGAAGCTATTAAGGCAATCACCTTCTCTGTACAGAACCTCCAAACAGATGTATACAGCTCTAAAGGTTAAGCAAAATAGTCAAAAGGTTTCAGCCATAAATGTTGCTTTTTTAAAAATTTAGCTAGTTAAGATATTGGCTTGGAGCAAGAATCATTATTCTATCAATAAATTAGTGGTTGGATTAACACTGGATAATTATGCATATTATTAGCTTGCTTTACAAAATACATCTGCAATTCACAGTAATCCCTTGAGGTATAGTTTGGGAACTTTATCATTACAGTGCATGAAAATGCACTGTACTGTTCTTCCAAGGCAACAACATCAACAACAACTTATTATTATTATTCGGCTTACCACTTTTTCCGTACGCAATTTCTCTTGAACAGTTTAACTTAGAAACTTCGTTCAAACTTTGTAACGTAGGTCTTCAAACGGATAAAGCTGCTATGTCTTTTCAACTTTTCAACTTTTATACTTTTTAAACTATTAAAGAAAAACTTTTTAAAAATCCCCATAAAAGCAATTAGAATCCTATGGCAGGTGTTCAGGCCACCTGGATCAACTGCCAGTCTCAGGCTTTAAGCATACAAACTGGCCCTATTAAGACTACACATCCTGTTCAACTGCTTCCTCTGCCCAAAATTGTTTCAAAATAAAAGTCCTCACTACAATAATCCACTGTTAAACAATGTAACCCATTAAACTACTGAACTTTTTACATTCAACTTTTAAACGGTCTACTTTTAAACTATCATTAAACTATCTATCTATTAAACTAGCTGTCTATCAACAACTTTTAAACTATCTACATTCAACTTTTAAACTATATTATTAAACTATCTATTAAACTAGCTGTCTATCAACAACGTTTAACTTGTCATCAACTATGTCACAACTATGACTCCTACCCACTGTAGCTAGTTAGCATGGTTAGCATAGTTAGCATATTAACATTGTTAACATTTTTAGCAAAACTGCTAAAAATTATTAGCTAAGTAACATGGTTAGCATAGTTAGCATTGTTAGCATGTTAATTAGCATTTTTAGTAAAACTGCTAAAAATGATTAGCTAAGTTAGCTAAGTAACATGGTTAACATAGTTAGAATGTTAGCATGCTAGTTAGCATAGTTAACATAACTACTAAAAATGATAAGCTAGATTAGCTAAGTAACATGGTTAACATAGTTAGCATGTTAGCATAGTTAACATGTTATTTAGCATAGTTAGCATAACTGCTAAAAATGATTAGCTAGGTTAACTAAGTCTCATAATTAGCATAGTTGGCATATTAACATTGTTAGCATGCTAGTTAGCATAGTTAACATAACTGCTAGAAAACGTTAGTTAAGTTAGCTAAGTAACATGGTTAACAAAGTTAGCATTGCTATCATAGTTAGCATGTTTATCAAAACTGCTAGAAAACGTTAGCTAAGTTAGCTAAGTAGCATGGTTAGCATGTTAGCATTGCTAGCACTGCTATAAAACATTAACTAAGTAGCATGGTTAGCATAGTTAAAAATCTTAGCATAACTGCTAGCAAACATTAGAGCCATTCCAACTTTCAGTTATCGTGAAATATCTACCTATACACAGCCATTAAACTATTTGAATATCAACATTCATTAAACTTCCAGTCTGTCAACAATGTTTAAACTATTTACCTTCAACTTTTAAACAGTCTACTTTTAAACTATCATTAAACTATCTATTAAACTAGCTGTCTATCAACAACTTTTAAACTATCTACTGTCTATCAACAACTTTTAAACTATCTACATTCAGCTTTTAAACAGTCTACTTTTAAACTATCAACTTTTATTAAGCTATGCAACCACCATGTCTATCCTAGCATCACCGTAGTAACCATCTCTGTATTATCTGTTTTAACTATACATGATATTTTACATCACAACTTTAGCATTTTCATGCACTGGTAATTCCTTGGAATTGCATTTCTAGTTTCAGATTAATATTCTCAAATATTCAATTGGAGGAAAAGTCAAGCGTACAAATGCTTGGAGCAGAAAAGATGCTTGTTAATGACATTTAGACATGTGTTCGTGTGTGTGTGTGCGTGTGTGTGTGTGTGTGTGTGTGTGTGTGTGTGTGCGCATGTGTGTGTGTGTGTGTGTGTGTGTGTGTCATGGCATTTCTCTGCCATGTGACACACATTCACAATAGGGTGTAAATATCAAACGATGACACGCACATTGAACACAAACACACAAACGGAGAAAGAGAGAGAGGGAGGACGGACAAGAGTTTATCACACAGGCTGGCTTTTGCAATGTCTCATGCAAAAAAAAGAACAGAACGAAAAAATTAGCAGTTCCGACTCTGCTCTATTTCCCCAGGCTCACGCTTGTGGGGAAATAAACCTTTAAAGAAAGGATTTGGAGAGAGACAGAGAGAGAAACAAAAAGAAAAGAAAAATGAAAAAAGCTGAGTTACAGTATCAACCAAAAAAATAAATGAAGTTTATTTCATTGGTTAAAAGCATGGAATCGTGTTTTCCAATCCGCGGGGGCTGGGTCAGATTCCTGCTTTTGTTTGGCGGGACTTTGGTTGGAAAGATGAGTCAAGGGTAAGATGATGGGGGAGGGGGCAAGAGCTCAGAATGAAGTGAACGCCAGCTCTTTTTTTTAAAATTTGCCGTCTTTCTCACTAAAGCTTCTATGCGCCCTTTGACCTTCGACCTAGTCACCTCTGACCCCATCTGGCTCTCACCTGGGATGACTGATATAGTTTTGAGAGCCCGAAGAACCCTGAAGGTTCGGAGTGCAGAGACATTGCCGAGGTCCACAAATTCTGTCACATATCTGGAGGGGAGGGGAGGGGAAGGGGAGGCAGAGTATAGGGTGGGGAGGGGGGGGGTACAACACACACACACACACACACACACAAACAAACACACACACATACACACGCACACACACACACGTTAAGACGCGACAGGCAAAGACCAAGCAAGAGGGAGGAGACTTCACTTATGGACGTACACCTGACTGACATCTGAGGGATTTTACACACACACACACGCACACACACATATGCCGTGTATACCCACACACACACATCCATGCATGCACAGACACCCCTTACCTGGGATGACAGAGATTGTTTTCAAAGCTCTGAGCACCCTGAATGTGCGGAGAGCTGAAACATTGCCTAGGTTTACAAACTCTGTTACATACCTGCAGAATCAAATACAGAGTTACCATCGAGGACACACACACAAACACATGCAGACATACACACACACACACTACACACACATACACACACACACACACACACACACACACACACACACACGCACACACACAGACACACTCATGCATTTCACACACTCACACTCACTTTAACAAACACATCAACCTCAGGAAAAAAACTGCACATACGCACATACGGTTGCACTACATATACAAATGTAGTCAATACATCATACTTGAGATTGAATTTGATATTGCAATACAGACAGTATGACGTACAGTATACTTATTTAAATTGCCTGGCAATATACTGTAGAAGCAGTAACTGCTATGTGTATGTGCAATTGTGCATGTGTTGCAAGAGCCACACCAGAACCCAGAAGCTCTTTTTAAAGATACATGATATGATGACAATCAATGTAGCTCTTGGGGACAGGTCTGTTATGACAACCTCCATTGGTCCTTTAGTCAATGGAAGGTTGGGAGGGAGAGCACCACAAACCCCACAGCAGCCTCTTGATTGGTTGATAAGTCTGTCAGTTAGACTGACCCCACCTTCTCACATGTGTTTCAGATTTATAAAGATCAAGCACAGGGAATAGGAACAAAAACAGCATCAACTTTACCTAAGAGATATCGTGACTAAAATCACTAAAAACATCAACATCAACAGTTGCAAAATGGCATCAAAAGTACTCTTCTGTCCATAACTGCCTAGTAGGCTTTTTAGTCTTCTGTTCACTAAGAAAAAATGCTATGATGTACTGGATGTAGCCCAGTGAATGCCTGTGTCCACAGTGTTGGTCAGGTGAAGGGAGAATACTCACGCCATGGAGATAACACTGAAGTCGAGCCAGTTCCAAGGATCCCTAAGGAAGGTGAACTTCCCCACACAGAATCCCCGCGCCAGGATCTTGATAAGGGACTCAAACGTGTAGATCCCTGTGAACGTGTACCTGAAAGAGGCACAGACGTCGCGTCATGGCTTACACATACATGCAAGCGCACGCATGCACACACACACTCACACACACACACACACACACACACACACACACACACACACACACACACACACACACAGACACACACTCACAAAACAACACACACAGACAAGCATTCCCCTCGTGATCACACAGACACACTCAGTCGCTCACACCGGCCTTAGATCGGTCTTCTGAACACACACACACACACACACTCACACACACACACACACACACACACACGCTCTCACACAATTGACTTACTCAACATTTTTGGCCCAGTCTGGTGGATTGCTCAGCGTCATGAAGGCGCAGTTGGTCAGAATAGTGCACATGATGAAAAAACTGAACATCGTACATCAAAGGTTAAGGAAAATAAGGACATACACATATGTGCACAAATGTGCACACACACACACACACACACACACATTCACACACACACATACAAACTAACACACACACACACACACACACACACACACACACACACACACACACACAGCTGCCTCATGTCCTGCTGAAGGATATGAATGCACAAGCACTTTGATGGCGATTCTTCGCATCAGGTTGAAGGGGCTAAGGATGTAGAGGGCAGGGGTGGCATTGAAGCGGAAGATGGCCTTCCCACGGTTTAACACTATAAACGTCTGACAGAGACACAAACACACACAGGAAAGATCACTGATAACACTACAATAATATAGCATCCACTAATATCTGCACTAGATTATGTGTGCGTGTTTGCTTATGTGTGTGTGTCCATGCATGCGTGAGTGTGTGTGTGTTAGTTAGTGTGTGTGTGTGTGTGTGTGTGTGTGTGTGTGTGTGTGTGTCCTTCTCCTCCATCTCTGTCGCTAAGGTCTGATAACTCATGGTGTTCTCCACACGGACAGACAAAAAAGCCCTGCTGAACACCCCTGTGTGCTATTACAGCAGTTTGTGTGTGTGTGTGTGGGTATGTTAGTGTGTGTGTAGTTGTTTCTGTGTCTGAGTGTGAGTGTGTGTAGGTGTGAGTGTGTGTGAGGACAACATTACATGGGCCCCAGCAAAACAGCAGTTGGTTGGCTCAGTAGTTTGGATGAGTCCACCACATGACACACTTCTCTCTCTCCCTCCTCTCATATCCCCTGTTCTTTTCTAATCTCTCCTCTCTCTTACTGTTTTGTTCTTGTGCTCTCTCTCCCTCTCTTTCTCTGTGTTTTGTTCTTGTGTTCTCTATCTCTCTCTCTCTCTCTCTCTCTCTCTCTCTCTCTCAGTGTTTTGTTCTTGCGGTATCTCTCTCTCTCTTTCTCTCCCTCTCTGTCTCAGTGTTTTGTTCTTGTGCTCTCTCTCTCTCTCTCTCTCTCTCTCTCTCTCTCTCTCTCTCTCTCTCTCTCTCTCTCTCTCTCTCTCCCTCTCTCAGCGTTTTGTTCTTGCAGTATCTCTATCTTTCTCTTACTGTCTGGTTATGGTAGTAGGTGTCCAGGTCCTCCAGTGGTACGGACACCAGGCCAGATGGGATGTCCCCGTAGATGAAGGGCAGGGACTTCCCTGCCTCCAGGTCACTGTTGGGCTTGGGTCCATTCTCGTCATCTGGGTCGCACCGCCTTGCGTCCTTGGGCTGCCGTGCGATCTCCTCAGCGATGCGCCTCTCGATGGCGGCCAGGGACTCCGGGCAGAACCGCCGGAAGCTTTCAGGTCCGGGAGGAACAAGAAGCTGGGCGGCCATTTTCTCATCCTGCTCTCTGAGGAGGACCTAGACTGACTGCAGGGACATGGGGGGCTGGGGGAAAGAAAGAAAGAAAGAAGGACCAAAAGAAAGACAGAAAGAAAGAATGAATGAATGAATGAAAGAAGGACAGAAAGAAAGAAAGAAAGAAAGAAAGAAAGAAAGAAAGAAAGAAATGGGAGAAAGTAGAACAGAACATTTTCTGGTTTATAATTGCTCTGGAAAATGACTACAAAAAACTATTCATTCTTTCCCATTTCAGTTGTTCTTCCACCGGTAATATATTTTCTATTTTGACTTAGTCAGATCTGACATTTCATTTTAGGACTCCTACACACACACTAGAGGTGTTA
>NW_027468689.1:16837205-16927205 GCF_046254945.1 Alosa pseudoharengus | reverse complement strand
GAGTCGATTGCCTTTGCCACCTTCCCACCCTGACACCATATAGGCTACTAGGCGTCTATCCACCCACCCACCCTTCCACACACTGACTGTCATTATCAATAGGTGTGAGTTGACATGACAGTTCTAGGGCAATTACTAGTTACCAAATAGAAAGAATGAGCCAAGTCTAAATTCGGACAGAATCATTTTGACAGTACAGCTTATATACCAACTAATATTGCGTGTGACTTATTATCATATCTTTGATGATCCTGTGCTTCCTTTGTCGCAGTATATACCTACAAACACTTTGGCAGGGAGTTCCCCAGCCTTGCTCTGACCAAAAGCCACCAGCTGCTTATCAGTAACTGCCTGGTCACTGTGATGATTTCAAATTGAGGTTCGATGTTCGCCGTCTACAGTCCCAAAGATAGCTGTCCAAGGTGCTGAAACAGGCAAAGTGTCTGATGGCAGTAGCAAATTAGACAAACACCACAAGGGTATTGTTAAACTACAAGGGTATTGCTAAACTACACCTATCAACACATTGTCTCCATTTCAAACGTTGTAAACTCCATAACTGACTTGAATAACTGATGATATTCTGATGTAATGTAGCCTGTCGCTTTATCACATGTTCTGTAGACCACTTTTAAAATCTTCACTGACAATGATTTCCTTCTAAAATCTTCGTTTGTGAGGTAGGCTATTCCGTTACTGTTTCCCCCCTTGTCTTCATGTGCCAGCAAATGTCTACAAATAGTCCTTATACTAAAAGAAAACATCGTTTTTTCCTAAGGTTGTCACGAGGAAAAATGGTCTGTCACTGCCTGAAACCAGAAGGCATCCTTGACACACCATCTTTCTGGAACAAATACCACGTATGTGGTATCATACGACAATAAGGAGTTTTCCTGGACCTCTGAAATCCTGGGAACAGCTTTATAATGCCCAAAGCGAGGAAACGATAGTGTTCAGCATACAAAATTAACACAGTTTAAGTGAAACAGCAGGTGAAGCAGAAGGCCCTACCTTTATCGATTTCGACCGAGGGATGAGTGGAGCAGCTGCGCCATGTTGACGTTTTTCGTTTATTTCCATACCGTAGGCAAGCCTACCAGAGGAGTACGCCCTTCCACACCGGAGGAAGGCAATTGCATGACGGCTTCGATCATCACCATACACGACACTGTTAAGCATTAATCGGCGATGATCTTAGAAAAAAACAAATATCGCCGCAGGCCATGGTTAACAATACTTCCGACAGGACTGAAATTGGTTTCAATTCCACATAGCAAACATTCAACCAATGGGTTAAACTGTGTCTAGGCGACTCGAGACATCTCCAGGCGTGTCGTCATACACAACAGGCAGATTTTCTTTCTATTCTGCCTCTCCCATGCAATCATTCACCTAGCTTAAGAACTAGTTTGGGTTTTGGTAACAGGTTTAAGTATCAATTTAAAACCGCGTCCTTTTCTTCTCTGTTTGTGGCGGTTTGTGGACTGGTGGGTGGGGAGCTGGGCACGCGCTGTCCCTTCCCAATGACAATCATTATCAATCAGAGTATTGAGCGACACACCTAAGAGGAAACAAAAATAACCTCCTGCGTCGCTTATGAATCAGAACACACGCATTTTCATCCTACAACAACATTCTGACGTGTTTTTGTTCTTCCTTACGACGATCGTAGACAAATCGGAGACGCTTCGTTTAGCTTTAAGACCATGGGTGTCGCCTGGTGAAACCTAAACATCCACCAGTCACATATGTGCAGACATAATTGCCAAATCCAACGAAGCAAAGGAAAAGGACCAACGCGACCGCTTTCACTTACAGCTTCTCATTGTCGAGACAAATCCCATAAAAAGCATGATTATCTATCGGGATGATCCCTATTAGGCCTAGGCTACATTAAATCCAACCCTATCCTTAATGCCAATCACGTCATTAAATGAAATATTAAATACTATTTGGGAGATTACATCTAGCCTATACATTGTTCGCATTTGGTCCAAAATGACGCGTTAAGATGGTCAAGGATTTGAGCAATTCAACTGTTTTCTTTAGTTTTTTTCCCCCTTATCAGCTGTAAATCACAGATTGTCTCTCATGCCAATGCGTTTCAGGACACTAGCAGGAATGAGTCGTTCAATAAATAAATAATATGACAGTCAAATTAGTGCGAAGCTTCAAATATACCCGACAAGATGATGATGGTTTGTGGTCTTACAATTCTAGATGTTTCTAAAAATGTAAGCACTCACCATGGAAATGCCTGTCAGGTGCGGATCTATGGAAAGGTAGATCCTGTCGCCTCGGATAATTTCACCCTCACAATTCCTCTGAGTATAAAAACATGTGATATATTCTTCAGATCATATGAACGAAATCTCTCGGTACACATCGACCCGTTCGAGGAATTGATGAATCAGTCTTCCATTGATAAAAAAAAAACTGAGATTTGGTGTCACTCGTCTCGCCGTGTATTACCGATCAGCGCTTCCGGTTATCCGTGGCGCGCGCATCTCCCTGGATCTCACGACCCTCCCCGAAGCTTTAGGTTGGCAACCCAACCCTAAAGTGAAGCCTAAGCAGACAACTGACCATAAAACGAAGAAATGTTGCGCCAGACTAATTCACCAGAACCCACAATCTCTAAAGTGTGGGAACTAAATACATAACAGTGCATAGCCTATCCTGCTTTATTTAAATTGTAAGAATTTAATTAGGGTCTCAACACCATAATCTAACATCATCGCCGAGCGTGGACTGTGTAATATTCAGGCCATGAGAAAAATGAAAGTAATTTAAAAGCGTCCAAGGAGCACAGGGTCTTTCAACCCACACCTGCATTCTCCGCACCTGAGGCCAACGGTTGGCATTATGACCACATCCCTCACACCACCCATCAATCCACAGGCGACCTCTGGTGGTTTCTGAATATCTCTCGGAGATGCTTAGTTTTTTGAAGACCTATTTGCCCTTTAGCCTTTACCATACGGCATTTCTGTTCCTATGATAAGCAGGTCTGTTTCTGGTGTTGATTTCTTTCTGTTCTTTTGCCATGTGTAGCCAAAATCGTATCTTGTACTTAGTTGGTTTAAATATCCTCCGATGTCGGGTCTACTTATAGTTTTTTCTTCATTTCTTAACATTTTCAAATCATATGCATATAGTTAAAGAAATATGGATATAGATATATGGATAGTATGGATATAGATATATGGAAAGTATACGGAGAACGAGCCAAATCGTTAATTTACTGGTGCTGAGGCTCGTGCTGATGCATGCCGCATCTGCCTCATTTTGACATCCGCGGAGCTCCTCATTAAGCGTTGCCACAAGGTGAAGTTGGTTTGTCACTTGGGCGCAGAGAACAGTTTATTCACTGTGATCGAGGATATGCTTGAAGGCAGGTGACGTGTATGCGCATCCATTGTGTGTGTGTATGTGTGTGTGTGTTTTGAAGCTTTGTAGGCTATATTGTTTCCATTGACTGTATGAACTTTTCTAGTCTTACTGTCATCTATCACAAAATACGAATCCGTACTGTATGCAAGAATGCATACAAGGGTTTAACATTGAGTCATAGTAATAATCGCAGATTCGCAGTTGTCGACAATTTTTTTTTTTTTTAACTAGTTACAATTCCGAGTCATCCAATAATTTTCATTAGTACACCCTTAAAACGAATATGTTAGAAACAACACAATGTTGTCCCTATTTGGACATAGAGACGTGTTAAAAAAACAACACAAGTTGTGTTATTTTCGAACTAGTTTTAAAGGAGATATCCAGCGATTTTTCACATAGATCAGTGTTTCTTGAGGTCAACGACTGTCGGTACGAAAAAAATGGTTGAACATCGCTCTCCCGTGTCCACTTGGCTGAGGTGCCTTTAAGCAAGGCACCTAACCCCCAAATGCAGTAGCTGTCCTCTGCTACGAATGTTCACTGCTAACTGTGTGTATGTGTATTCACTAACCATAGATGGGTACAATGCAGAGAAACACTTTCCTTCATGCTGTCAATGATGGGATCTATTTATATTTATAAGTTGAACAATTAACCATTAAAAACACACATAAGTAATGATTCAGACCTCTTCCTCTCATTGTCATCTTTAACATGTTATTTGTTTAGCAGACAATTTTAATCCAAAGTGACTTACATAGTTACATAAGTAACATACATATTACTTATATTACCCACAACTTTATAGGCTATGGCATGTTAGCCCAGCTCCTTAACCACTACGCTAACACCACCCAATCTTTTCCTGAAACAATACATATGGCCTCTGATAAAGGTAACCAACCTACAGAAAGTATAAATGTTTAGATAAGATGTTGAGAGATGTACTCTTTGATCATGTTCATGTATCTTTGTTTATTGAATATTTGAGCTGTTGCATTGTTTACTACTGTTGGACACTGCCTAGGCTCTGCTGTTAGTAAATGTATTGCCCTTAATCCTATTTACTGTTCCATGTCTTTATGTATGGAGGCTTCAAACCTATTCTTATAAACGTAATGTTTAATGACAATATTCTATTCCATTCTACATTCCAGGTGAAAGGAAGTAATATAAGCTACATCCCCCTGATTTGGTTTGTTTAGCACTGGTAGCGTCTCGGGCCATAAGTAGGTTAGGTAGCCTGTTGTGTAATGGTTCACAGACCCATCCCAACTCATGCCAGGGAAGTTTAAGAGGTCAGTTGCACTCGGACAGTGGAATTCAGAGACGAGCTGAGTGAGAGCCAGACCAGCCTACTACAACAGTACTGAGGGAGACTAGCATGTAACTAACATATAGTTTGAACATAGATGCATGAGAATAATGTAATTATTTTAACACCACATACAGATATTTTAAGTAATAAATAGAGCATAGATTTACACTCCAGTCCCACTATATCAAACACTGTCCAATGCTGTGGACATGGTGCACGTACGTACGCACGCACGCACGCACGCACGCATGCACACACGCGCGCACACGCACACACATACACACACACACGCGCACACACACACACACACACACACACACACACACACACACACACACACACACACACACACACACACATACACACACACACACACACACACACACACACACACACACAAACCAGTCATCCAGTTATTCATCTAGTGCACAGGGCGTGGTGAACTTGACGTGGTGGCGTGGGGCTTGTGGTGCCTTCATTAGAGTGTAGGTGTTGAATGTTAACCAGCAGTGTAAAACGCAGGTTGTTACACACACACACACACACACACACACACACACACACACACACACACACACACACACACACACACTCACACACACATACACACACACCTCCTATTATATATCATCCATACTGTATATATTATTATGCATTGAGAATTCTTACACACACACACACACACAGACACACACACACACACACACACACCTCCTATATATTATATATTATCCATGTATAGTAATGTATATTATGCATTGAAAATTATTACATGAAATTAAACATTTCAATGAAAAAACATATATGAACCCTAGAGGGCACTGTTCCTTAATTATGTGGCCTTCGTGATTGTCTCAGAGAAATAAATCTGTTTTCATTGTGTTATTGGTTTTCTTCTTCCACTGAATGACACTACCACTGTTACTCGTTGCTATGCATTTACAAGCTTGAATGAGAAGCCACATGTTAGGTAATATTCTAGCACAAATCCTGAATGACTGGTGTTCACACACACACACACACACACACACACACACACACACACACACACACATACACACACACACACACACACACACACACACACACACACACAGATACACCCTTCCTGCTGCTGGTGACAGCTGACCAGACCTATGAAGAAAAGTAAACACATACTCATGTGAGGAACATCTTGGCTTGAAGTGAAATTAGTTCTTTCTATTGTAGGGAAATCCCAAACTAAATTTCCTCTATGTTCCAATAGCCTTGCCAAATAAAGGGAAACTATTTGGACACTTCCAGTGTTTTTGTGACGTTTCCGGACCAGAGACACAGGCCTTCACCCTAGTTTATATCACAAGGTTATTATTTTTCCAAGTCTGACGTTGGACCAGGGATTTTCAACCGATAGTGACCCAGGGACCAATGTTCTGACAGAGGCAGCCTGAGGACTACTGCTGTAAGCAGTGTGGCATAAAAATAGAGATTCCCATAGTGAAACAACATTATCTAAAGCATGGTCAGGGACCATATGCAATGCCATCATAGACCACTGGTTGAAAACCCCTGGGTTAGACATGGCAATGGCCATAGGACCGTAGAAGTACTGGAATCCCACACCACTCCACACATAGGCCATGCCCACAATGACTTAGGTTTAAAGAAGCACTATGCAGGTATGGTTATTCCTTCGCTGTTTCTGGGTTTTCACCAGATTTGGGCTTGCATTTTTTACTACACAGCTCCCCCTGCAGCTTCGGTAGCAAGTGACTGCTACGCTAAACCCCCACTAGCTAGCGAGCTAGCCATCAAGAAACCACGAAGCACCCACCAAACAACCCAGAAAATTAGAACGACTCTCAACCTGCATAATTAAGGTCATTTTTGCTAAAATTGTTGCATAGTGCTTCTTTAAGTCCAATCTGAGGTAATCTCCCCATATATCTCTCCAACTCACTTCCAGATATGTCTTTATAAAAAATAAATGTTATAAAATAAATAAAAATACATATTTGAAAAAAATCATCATGATTCAGTGGCTCACATTCAGACAATAATCTGAGGGTCTTGGCAGGGAAAAGGAGCATCACACGTTAAATGGCATCTGCTACTTTGTGTTAATTATGACCTATGACGATCCTCTGAAAAAAAAGTAAGATGCTGTTCAAATTGAGCTATTTTGGGATGAAACACACACACACACACACACACACACACACACACACACACACACACACAATCCCCCAGCCTAGAACTCACAAAAGCAGTCCTGCACTCATGGCAAGCATGCAGCTGGTGTGGTATGAGCATGCAGCTGGGTTGTCAGTATGTGTATGTGTCAGTGTGTGTATGTGTCAGTGTGTGTATGTGTCAGTATGTGTCAGTGTGTGTATGTGTCAGTGTGTGTATGTGTCAGTGTGTGTGTGTGTGTCAGTGTGTGTGTGTCAGTGTGTTTATGTGTCAGTGTGTGTATGTGTGTGTATGTGTCAGTGTGTGTATGTGTCAGTGTGTGTGTGTGTGTGTGTGTGTGTGGGGGGGGGGGGGTCATATTGTGTGACTGACTGAGACTGTCTGCTTCAGAATCACTGGTCACATCAGATTCTCTAGAAAGTGGGATATTGCTGATACTAATATAAATCTGGGCCTGTATACACAAAGCATTTTATCCTACCACCGAGAGTACTCCTAATTCGCACTAAATGTTTTTAACTAAGAGTTTTCTCTTAAAACCTATTCACAAAGCTGGTAAAACCGACTTTTAGAATGAAAAACCAACAGCTCCTGAGATAACAGCTCAGTTTTATGGTTGACGTCAATTCTCATGCACGGATGTGCTTGCAGTGACCACAGTGATTGGCTGATGAGTGACAGGTCTGTGCAGGTGAGTAGGCTACATGAGTACCACAAAACACAGTAAATAAATAAATAAAGTAAATAAATAAGATGACAGGATACAAATGAAACAGTAAAGGAATACACTAGGGGTATTTGCAACATTTTTAAAATGCATCTAGATATGATGACACACAGTGGTTAAAGTGGGATTTGGCAGGTGGGAAAACCCTAAAATCCAGTGTTGGTGCAACGGGGAAAAATGCCTCACCGTTGGACAACATATTGAGTATCGTGGTGTAGCAATACTTTTTTGGACAAGAATTGCTTGCTTCTTGGTCACCTCTGTACACGCGAAAAATTAACTCAATATTTATTTTAACAATACCCCCCCCCCACACACACACACACACACACACTTTAACCTCTGATGACACATATGCATAGACAGGAAGTAAATTTGTTTGATTAACAACAAAACAAAACAATGTAGTTTACATTTCCACAATGAATGGTTTTGGTTGATGGTGGTGGCATTTTTGTACCCTTTACAAGCAGCACATGTATTCCCTTGCCATTCGTGAAAGTGCCTGTGCATGTGCATTTCAAAGCATCGCAACATGGGATGGTACTCTCTTCTGCTTTCCGATCTTTTGTGAATTGGTGTCAGTGGGTTAGGAGTAATTTCGACTACTTCTAAGCTCTCACAGACTTAGGTGCTACTTTAAGTGCTGAAATGCTTTGTGAATTACTCTTAGTCGTAAAATTGGCAGCGCTAAAATTGTGATTGACATGATCTCTATTGTTTGGAGAATATCCTTAATCTGTTACACAGAGCCCATTTTCTTTGTGAATATGGGCTCTGTCTTCCTCGTGTTTCTTTCTCTCTTTCTCTCTTACACATAAACATATACACTCTCTCATTCTCTTTGCCTCTCCCCTTCAAACACACACACACACACACACACACACACACACACACACACACAAACACACACACACACACACACACACACAGACACACACACACACACACACACACACACACACACACACACACACACACACACACACACACACAAACTGATAGACAGACAGACAGACACACAGTTCTCTGAAGCTGCAGTGCTTTAATTGGCTACAGTGGGGTGGAGGGTAGGTTAAGCTGATTAGTTGGCTGAGGGTGATTCGCTGTGGGCCGAGTTTCCGGTATCTTCTGTTGACACAGTGATATTGTCTAGACATGAGTAGTCCCCCCAGTGCCTGAACATATGGCTGACACCCCACAATATCAATATTGGGTGTGAAACAACATAAACAGTTCATTGCAATGTTAATTTAAAAAATATGGATTACTAAATAAATATCAGAGAAACATGTATGGCTATGAGCTGGGACTGGGACTTTAAGCAGATTTTATTTGAAGACGCTGAATAATGCAAAATTGTGACATAAAATAATATAATTGTATAAGAATCAGTTGAGGAGATACTTGCTCATGAATCAAAATACATAGGATAAAAGACATGTTGATAAATAGCACTACTCAAAAAGAGGTGACGACTATGGTGATGACTATTTCTAACATACATTCATGAAAATATATACGCTAATGCCTATCAAGGGAGAGAGAGGGAGAGAGAGAGAGAGAGAGAGAGAGATACAGTAGAGAGAGGGGAAAGAGAGAGAGGGAGATTTACTACTGTCACAAGACTGGGCAGGGCCTTAAGCTGTGTGCAAATCAGTGGGATTACTGAAGCCTGCCTCTCTCTGTCACCCTGCCTCTTCTGCCTGTCCTGTCCTCCATGCTTTCACTCTTTAACCAGCAGGAATGATTGTGCTTTAACCAAGGAGAATGCCGGACAAGAAACCCAAAGGTAAGGAAAAGTTAAGACTTTTTATCCTGTCAACTAAAAGTGAAGAGTGAATTAGTCCTTTATGACTTGAAGATGTTGAGTGAGGGGTGTTTAATCCTGTATGGAGATAGTGCTTTGGTTGGCAGTTTGAGACAGGGTGCATTGGTTTCACATGTGAGAGCTCTTCAAGCTGTGTTTTGATACTGTCCTTGGATCTTAGCACTAAACATTTCTTTAAAAAGTTAATATAATCAGACAGTAGCAGTCAATTTAACTGATCAAATTAAATCACTTTGACGATAAATTGTTTTGCTCTGTGCAGAGGAGAGCATATCTTAAAAACGTGCTTACTAAAATAAATCTATAGTCATGTTATTGTTGAGGCAAAGCTTCACTTTGCCGTTCTCGTTCCCTGTGACAGGACGCTTGGCACTTGATTACCAATTTGACCTGCAATCGGCAACAGGTGCATTCCCCGTGCGCCTGCCATAGTTGTGGTGCATGTGTTAAATTCTGGCGTTGAGTGACGCTATTGGTCAACCTCTAGCACGCCTTGACCCGAAACCGACATCCGCTGCTCACTGCTCACTATCTAACCAACAGCGATTTATAGGGGGAAATGTTACCAGAACAGCTATATATCTTAAAAGTTGAAAATCAAGTGCTTGACCTTTCGATACAGTGATCCGTTGCGGGTAATAACCGTGAAGAGAACACGCAGCTGTTGTGGAGTGTACGCACTGTTGAACACACTCCAAAAATACTCCGCGGGCGTTGGCCCTGGCCTGGCATAGTTAACACTGCCTGGCTGCTTTGCATATAGCCTAGGCCTAGGCTACTCTAAAGGGAGTCCAGTCGTGGCTGATGTTGAGGAGTTGAGTGTCGTTGATTAACATGTAATAGATACAGTACGTTAACTGGTCTTAGTGAAGATAATACAGATACATTTCGCAAATTCTTTGAGATTTGGATAGCATCTATGTGTGAGTACACTTGATTATGGTCATAATAACTCGCTGGTGGTGTTGATCTTTTGTCTCATCATGCATATCTTTGGTGATGCCCATCTTAATTCAAACCACTGCAAACCCATATGGTACAATTCACATATGCTAAGACTTAACATGCAATTTGGTTTCGAGGTTTACATCAGGTCACAGACTGTCCCTGATTTTTCATTTCAATTTTATAATGCTGATTCCCCTATAGGCATATTTTATACACTGATTATATTTTAATAAGTTAGGTCTTTCAGATGAGGTTGTAGGCCTATGATTGTCCTCAGTGGTTACCAGGGGAATTATGTAAGCTAACATTTCATTTTAGGTGGGCATTAGAGGTGGGGCTAGAAAATAATAATGGCACATTTATCTTAAATTCATATTAATCTTAACTGCATAAGTTATATTCAACGACTTGGAGAGGAAGGGGGGGGGGGGGGGGGCTTAAACATAACTTAAGTCTGGGTGGGCCACTTTGCTACAATGGGCACAACTTGACTAGTGGTTAATATTTTTACACCAGTTCTAGTGTGTGTGTGTATATATGTATATATATATATATATTCCTCTGGGGTGGTCAATGTAATGTTTGGAGATATTCAGTGCTGCATTCAGTCCCTCACCACCACTAGAGTCTCAGAAAGGTATTTCACACAGAGGTTAGTCACGATCATGGGACAAGGCATCCTCCCCGACTAAGTCTATTGGGACCATCCCTTTCTCAGCTGATGATGTCAGTGTGGATGCTATGCACTAGCATTGGTGCCAGCACTATTCAAATGAGACAGATGTCAGTAACCCTATAAGCTGTAGAATATCAGGAGTAAAAACGGTATACTGTAGATTGCCTGCAGTGAATATTTGTTTGTCTTTCAGACAAAAGCTGGTAAATGTTGTATGTTGTCGTCATTTTACTTTCATGCCATTTTCCTTCAGGTGATTATCAGTGAGGATCCCCTTGTGGCCCCCACTTACACACACACACACATACACACACACACACACATATACACACACACACACACACAGCCTGTGTGAGCTCTGTTGGCACACACACACACACACACACACACACACACACACACACACACACACACACACACCCCTGTTTGTCATGGAGGTGTGTGAGGACATGGTGGACAGGGAGCTGACCCTGACTGTGCTGCTGCCTGGAGGCACTGAGGAGACGGCCACCGTGCATGGGAGGTGAGTCACGGAGAGGATACCCCCATCTCCAAAATAAATAAACAAACACTTTTTGCTGGTTCACTTCAGTTTAAGGGTAATAATATGCACACACGCTTAGTTTTATTTTCTTTTTCCTTAATTTGACATCATCCAGTGTCTTGTATGTGGATTTCCAGAGCCCTTTCCCAGTGTTACTCGGCAAGATTCACATTTGGAATCTTTAGAACGTACCAATGCAGATTGGCACCTAGCATGGCAGCCTTGGCCATCAGTAGCCTATGTGTGAATGTGTATGTGCATGGATACACTGTGTATCAGAAATTGCTTGTAAAGTGCTTTGGTGAAAAGTATTATACAAATGCAGTCAATTTACCATTGACCATTCATATGACTCATGTAAAATGTACTAGATAGATACTCCATGTGAACATGGTGGAGCAATGGTAGCATTGTGGCTGGGTGTCCCATGTTTGATACCCGACACCAAGACTCCCTGTCATTTTGGATAACATTTTCTGCTAAATCCTACTCACTTATTGTCATGTGTCAATGGTTAAAGGGATATTCCACCATTTGGGGAATTACACTCATTTTCCACCTCCCCTTGAGTTAAACAATTGATTTTTACCTTTCTCCAGTTCATCCAGCCGTTCTCGAATTGGTTAGTGACTGGATTATTACGCCTGAATCAGAGTATAGTTCCATGTCAAATCAGCCTAGAAAATCGCCACGTTTCCTTTTCCATTACACTTTCTAACTTGAGAAGTCACTTTTAAGCATGATGCTAGCAGGCAAGATGCTAATGGTGTAATCCAATTCAATGATCTATGCTAGGCTGGAGCTAAAAGAGTTATCGCCAGACTCAGAGAATGGCTGGATGAACTTGAGAAAGGTAAAAATCAATTGTTTAATTCAAGGTGAGGTGGAAAATGAGTGTAATTCCCCAAATGGTGGAATATCCCTCTAAGCGATGTAGTTTATTTACATGTCTTCCATTGTTGTTTTGTTAACCTAGTAAACCAGTGATGGATGTATTGGTCACACTCTGTGGCGAGTATCACCTAAACCCATCCGAGCACATCATGGAGCTGGTGTCGCCCAATCAGAATCACATCAAGTTCAAACCCAACTCTCTGATTGGCTCCCTGGATGCTGAGAAGGTTGTCCTAAGACACAGAGGAGAGGACGAAAGGACCAAGAGGAAAGGCCCCTACGTGCCAGAGGTGGGAGAATTGAAGGAGAGGAGAGGACCTGAGAGGGAACTCAAGTTAAAAATGTATGCGTGCGGCCTTCCAGGCATTTTCGCCCTAGGCGACAGCCTGCTCAGTGTCGCCTACTCAAGAACCAAAACAGGTTGCAGTTCAGCATTATCAGAGATGCTGCTTTGTGTTTCTGCTTGAGGTCATCCACTGCCTTTGACAGGCAGGTGTGTGGGTCTGGTAGGTCTTCCTCTGTCTTTCAAGTGTCTGGGGGTTTGCATGGTTTCCAACTTGAACTCAACTCCCTATGGGAGGATGGGGCCAACCTGTTGAGCAGGGAAAATAAAAGTTCTCCACTGGTAGAGCTAGGCACTAACAAAACCCCTTGCATTTATTACATAGCCCAAGGGGTATTCCAAGTACGTCGCTCAGTGATAAACTCAAACCTCCAGAAAGAAGAGACCTATGGCTTTGTTTTGCACTGATTATGGGTTCACCCACAGAGTTTTACAATTATGTGATTCTAAAAGTTAGTTGTTGCTGTTTTAATAATCTCTGACCAATTCAGGATACTGTGAGGGGATCAACAAATTAACTTGTTGACGTTTTGATAGCGCTACTAAACTGCCCATTAGTTAAACAGTAGGCAACATTTTGGCTAACTGAGCCTACCTAAAACTACGTATTAGGGCCACACATGAAGAAAAAACATATTTTTGCCATGACCAGATTAAACTCGATATGTCAACTTTAAAGTTAACATGTCGACATTAAAATATGTTGACTTTAATCTCAACCTTTCGTCTTTATTCTCAATCCTTATTATTATTTTGAGTGAACTCCATTATCTCATTACATCCGTCACTGCAATACCGTGCGTTAATCACAAATTCCAGTGTTTCCTCTAGGATTTTTTTAAGCAGTGGGGGCAGGCCTGTCCGAACCACCCCCCCCCAACCCCCCCCCCCCACCGTCCCCCCGTCCCACGGAACTGACAACTGACACTTCGCTGCAACACAAACAATTATATGTATTTACCTCTATTCACACACAATGAGGCATTATTTTCAGTTGTGTTTGAGCTGTATATTTGGAGAATCTACAACAGGTCTGCACAATGAATTTTGAAAGGCAACTGCAACTATTGTATGTCTGCCCCATTTCTGATACCGTGGGGGAAGAAAATTAAACCGTGGGGGGCCGCCACTACCAAATCAACATAAAGGAAACACTGAATTCTCGTAGATTGTATTTAGGTGTTTTTTCAACATCAGCATAGAGGATTGTGACTTGGGCTACTGCAACTTCAGCAAGGCCTGACTAACCTTCGAGCATCAACTCCACAAACTCACCGGGGCTACTCCTACTTGCCTTCGGTGTTCGAAACATTTTGCATGATTGCGTCACCTCCGGAGTCTGGTAAATCCCGCTACCTTTTCGTAATGGAGACACGACCACTGAGAGGGCCAAGTGAGAGGCCGTAGCCTGTCATTTTCCCACTTCCTAAATCTATCCACTAAACTATGTGAAATATTAGGTGCGACATAAACTAATAGAAAACTGTGGTAAGTCGTTTTGGATAATAGTGTTTGCTAAATGAAGAAATGTTGCTTAAATATTGCTTGATTTAACAAATTATGAACTGTATACAAATTGTTTATTAAATGTAAAAAGCATTGTGTACATTTGTAAAAGTAAAAGGATTCTGCTTACTCTTTGGTGTGTCATGTGGTTCAACTGTCAGAGCAAGGAAATGAGAAGATCATAAGGAATTGTTGAGCAAAATGTATATATTAGTGGCTTACACTTGTTAAGCATGTCAAAATAAAACATGTTATTTTCAGAGAGTAGTTGTATTTGTAACTGTAGCAAGGTATAATGTATGTTGCTTTGGTTAAAATGGTGCCTGCTAAAATAATAAACTCATTGTAAGTTTTATAAATTCAGACATTGTCCTTTCTTTCTTCATTTCCCAGGTCTCTGTACGTCTGATGATCTTCTATAGGCGAGTGCACAGGGCAGTTGTGCGTGTGAGTCCCAAAGTGCCTCTGAGCGAGTTGCTCCCTGCCATCTGTGACAAGTGCGAGTACGACCCTGACACCACCCTCCTGTTCCTCAACAGCCAATCAGAGGAGCCACTGGACCTCACTAAATCACTGAATGACCATGGGATCAGGGAGGTGTTCGCCAAGGACATGAAAGGTGTGTGTGTGTGTGTGTGTGTCTATAGGTGTATGTATTTAATTGTCAAATTGGCGTGTGTGTAATACCATGTTGTGTGGGCATTTGTGTGTCTGTGTATATCTGTGTGTGTGTGTGTATGTGTCTCTAGGTGTATGTATTTATGTGCATTTGTGTGTGTGTGTGTGTGTGTGTGGGCGTGTGTGTGTGTTTGTGTGGTTGTATTAGATTTTCTTGATGTGTTCTCACCATACACACAAAGCCCCACAGTCCATACCTTGGCATGTACAGCATTGCGTTGTAATTGGCTGGAACAGTACTGCTGTCTTCACACACACACTTCTACACGTCTACAGTGCCAATGTTGTACCCAATCACACTGACTGGCATGTTGTTTTCTTTATCACACACAGTCATTAATCTCCAAGAGCCCATTGCTACCATTCCAGATAGTGAAGGTAAGTCTTTATTTTGCGCAAGCAGTCTTTATTGCAGTACACTGTGTCATCATGTTAACTTCCCTATGGAGACGTGCAATGATTATGTGTGAATATGAATGAAGTTGCACATGGCTCGTTAGTGAGCATGAACTCTCCCATGTTTCTGTGCTGATTTGTTGGTGTGAATGAACATAATGTGTGCTGTGCTGGTGTGTTGGTGTGAATGAACGTTCCCATGGACAGTGCAGTTTGTTGGTGTGATTGAACATGGCCTTAATTAGCTCAGTTTGTCAGATCTATTTCTGTTTACCTCCAATTAGCCTCCAAGGAAAACAAACTCCCGCCTGCCAAAGAGAAGAGTGAGAAGGGGAAGGACAACAAGAGCTTCTTCAGTTTTTTTAGAATAGCTAAGAAGAAAACTCAGAAGGTGTGTAAGTGTATGCATTTGTTCCGGTGTGCATAGATAGCGTCGTGTGCATGTGCGTGGATATTAAGCCATTATTGCACAGAAATCTATCCCTTTCTGTCTGGTTGAATGAATGATTTGATTCATTGAATCAGCAAATCAGGTTTATAGGCCAAGTATGCTTGTATTTGTGCTTTTTACCCATCCAGGGGTAGTGTACAACACACACACACACACACACAGTGTACACCCATCCACACACACACACACACACTAACCCTCAGTAAGCACACTAGGAGCACACATACACACCTGGAGCAGTGGGCAGCCTTAGTCCTGGCGCCCAGGGAGCAGTTGGGGGTTAGTTGTCTTGCTCAAGGGCACCTCATCCGTGGATATGAATGTGGGAGAGCACTGTTCAATCACTCCCACACACATTTTTCCTACCAGTCAGGGATCGAACCAGCCACCTTCCAGTCACAAGTCCGATTCCCTAACCAGTAGGCCACGGAGGCCCTACGACGGATATATGATTGCATTATTGATTCATTGTGCAGCCTATCCAAGTCCTTCAGCTCACTCACCAGTAATTTGTTGACCCCCTTGTGAAGTCCCCTCCTTACTTATTTCTGTCTACCGTTCCCTATGTAGCCTTTGGAATATATAGAGTATGTTACAGTATGTCTGTAATGTCTAGCGATAACACATGTACAGTAATGTCTGCACTGCAGCACAATCCATGGACAAAAGTAAAGGCACACTGTCCCAAACTCAAATTCCCCTGGTCTTGGTTATGTGCAGGCTTGGAATTTCACCATTCTGGGGGCAAGGCCACTTGGCTTTCAGTTGGGCATATTTGGTGGGGGGCACAAAGGCCACATGTCAGGGCACAAAGGCCAAAGTTAATACAGTAGTAGGCTATAAAAATGATCAAAGTTGTATTCACTGCAGTAGACCTGCATCACTGTATGAAACATTACAAAAACATGAAACATGACATATTACATATAACTGTAAATCATCTGATCATCTAATATCTACCGATATCTAGGCTACACTTAACATTTATTTTATATTTGGCCTGTTATGAAATCATGTATTGAACAATTTAAGCACAGCTCAGCTTTAAGAAACTCAAATAGCCTAGATGCATGCTGACAGTAGCATTTTGTGATCATTAAGGCTACTTTCACAAACTCTTAGTCAGCTGTCCTCTGATTTACCGATATCTAGGCGACATTTGTAATATTTATTTTGTATTTGGCCCGTTATGAAATAATGTGGAACAATTTAAACACAGTGTAAAACTTAAATCCCAAATTTTGGAGACATGCATGTATGTTGAAATTTACTGCAAATTCAAAACGGGATTACTCTTGAACGGCTAACTGTACAGGGGGCTGCTTTACACCTTTCTGTTCGGTAAGGTCTGCTGTTTATTCTGATATATGGTTTGTCATATGTTAAACGAAGGGTTCGTGAAGTATTCCACCGAGATGAATGGGTAGGGAGATGGACGCAAAACCTTCAGTAGAATTTATGATTAAATTGAATGATATTATTCCCTTTTCTCGCGAACCATTCACCACTGCAATTAGCAGCGAACATCGTTTAAAAACTGAGAAAAAGCTCTTTCATGTGATACTTGTTATGTCTGTGTGATGAGTAGGCTACTTTGCGAGTAGTTCAACTGAGAAGAATGGGTGAATTTGGACGCACTTTCTTGCGCTGTCACTTTCTCCACTGCGTAATTTGCGCTGTGAATGCTAAGATTGTTTTGACAGGCCATAGGCTAAATATATATTGCTATTAGTAGGACGCAAAGCAGGATATTTAAAGAAGGGGGCACCAAGGCCACCGTGGCCTGTAAACCTCGGATTTTCAAAGGGGCGTCACGGCCAACGCAAGGGGCTACGACGGCCATGGCCGTCGTGGCCGCCGTGAAATTCCTACCCTGGTTATGTGGCTAATAATATTTATCTGTCTGTCTGTTATTTGTCTGTCTTTTTTTCTGTCTGTCTGTCTATCCATCCATCCAACCATCCATCCATCAGAACGTATCTGCGAGCGCCCCGACCTCCCCTCTCCTCCAGAAGCAGCGCACTCTCAGCTTGAGCTTCCTGACCTCCCGCTGCAGCACCCTGACCTCGGAGAAGTCCAAGAAAAGACGGGCACCGCTGCCGCCCATGCTGGCCTCCCAGAGCTTCCCCACCAACCTGAACACCAGCCAGCCTGTTCTCACCGCCGAGGATTCTGGGAAAGAGGTGAGTGGGGAAAATGTGTACTCTCTATTTCTATACTCATACCAGAACTAAATGTGTTTCAAGTGTATTACATTTTTAAAGTGTTGTTATTATTTTCAGTTTATGTTTTCGGTCATTATAATTATTGTTTGTGTGTTTGTGTGTGTGTGTGTGTGTATATGTGTGTGTGTGTGTGTGTGTGTGTGTGTGTGTGTGTGTGTGTCCAGACCACGCTCAGTCACAGCTCCTCCAGTGAGTCTTCTCTGAAGAGAACCAAGCGGCGAGCCCCCCCTCCCCCTGCCCTCCCCCCACCTTCCAGTCCCCCACCAGACGATGATGCCCCAGAGGACCTCATTTGTAAAGGTGAGTCCCCTCAAACCGAAGGGTGTTTTCACATTTCGCTTGTTTGGAGAATTAGAATGTGGATCGTTTCCCCACAAAGATAAGTTTGTTGCGGTGTGTGTGAACACAGCAATCACACTGTGTATCGGAACAAAACAAACAGATCAAGACCATGTAGAGGAGTTTGCCTCGAGTCGTTTCTAATCCAGTGGCACTCTAGAGTGGCACCTTCCATCAGGAGCGTCTGTCAATATCGATTTCAGAGTAGTTAAAATTGTGTGTGGAGTTTCGTTTAGTTTTGTCCCACTCTAAATGTTGCGTTGTGAACACGAAACAAACCCAGGGACAAGCTCAAAATGTGTCGATTCAGCCCTTTATCTGGAACAAAATAAGTATGAAGACGCCCTACATGTCCACAGCACCAGGTATATATGAACTGCTTATCTTAGGTCAGTCTCCCAGGTCACATCCTCACATCCCAGGTCCCGTCTGTCTGTCCCAGTATCAGCACTTAATCCAAGCTTGAGCACTTGCCATGTGGAACAAATGTGGCCTGCTTCTTAAAGGTGCACTCCCTGATTGTAATCAGCTACATTTCCCTCATGTTCCTCTCTTATTTGTTTGTCAATAAAAAATTCTCTAGTCTAGATGGCTGTATTACAAAGCATGTTTACTGTCCATATGCACGTTTACATATCCATTTACTATGCTTATCCATATAGCTTAAGGATCTGATCACTGATCTCTGAAGTAACACTGGATCAAGCATCTATTGTTCAATTGCATTCTTTTAAGATCAGTGGTTACTGTTTAAGTTACCTGGAAATCTTGCTTCATAGTACATACCTCTGGCTGTGTAAATGGGAGACAAACAAAGATGCTCGGAGTGCACCATACACTATTCTGGCCAATCAGTGCATTGCTTCAGGAGAGTTGTGTGATTTGCTGTTGAGCTCAAATTTGGCAGCAATACTCTGCTGAAAAATGGTTATTATAATTATTCCCAGGGCCTTTGAGTTGGCTGGTATGCCTGTGCTCAATGTCTTATTATGACCGCCGCGCAGCGAAGCGGCGGTCATATAGGTTTAGTCAGATTTTCTTTTTTTTTTTTTTTTTTTTTCTTTTTCGCATGCCCAAATTTCCGTCAATGATTCCCGGGACACTGAAAGACCGGGGTACACGAAACTTGTTGGGCATGTAACCCCACATGGATAGCATGGAACCATCATTTTTCGTTTTGATCTGTGGCCCCCCCCCCCAGGGTTTAGGAGGACCATTTTTTATTTGTATGTTGATCTCAAGGAGCCATGTCAACCCATTCCATAACCACTCATTTCATGTATAGCGCCACCTAGTTAAACACAAAAATGTAAAAATGAGGTGTTGTAATTGAAGGTATCTGTGACCTAACATAGTCAAAACTGCACGAAATTGGAAGTGTAGGATCATTATGACACCCTCTGTATGCACGCCAAGTTTTGTGGAATTCCGTTCATGGGGGGGCCACACAATAAATTAATTTATGTTACTATACACCAACTGGCCTGTAGGTGGCCGGAGACAGTTTTCTGTGAATATCTCGAGAACCGTAGGGCCTAGGAGGTCCACCTTTTTTATGTATGTTGGTCTTAAGGGGGCACGTCAACCCATCCCATTACCACTTATTTCATGTATAGCGCCACCTAGCTAAAAATTAAAAAGCAAAAAATTAGGTGTTTTCACCACAATATCTCTGGCTGACAAGGTCAAAACTGCACGATATTAAAAGTGTAGGATCATTATGACACCCTCTGAATGCAAGCCAAGTTTTGTGTACTTTTGTTCATGGGGGGCCTTACAATAAAATAATTTATGTGTACATTTAGTGACGTACACCTACAAGGATTCCCGGGACACTGAAAGACCGGGGTACACAAAACTTGGTGGGCTTGTACCCCCACATGGATAGCATGGAACCGTCATTTTTCGTTTTGATTTGTAGCCCCCCCGCTGGACTGGACCCCCCGAAAGGAGGGTAGGGCAGACACAGTTCTCTGTGAATATCTTGAGAACTGTAGGGCCTAGGATGACCATTTTTTTCCATATGTTTGCCTCCAGGGGTCATGTTAACCCATTTCATGTGCACACATGTGCACAAACAGATACACACGCACACACACACATTCACAGTAATCATACGTATGACACATACACAGTAGACATATGTACGCTTGCATGCACAGGCACATACGCAGGCACACACACAAGCACGCACACACACACACACGCCCACACACACACACTCACACACACACACACCCACACACATAACATAACACAAACAATCAAGAATTTCTCAGAATTATGAACAGGCAAGATGGAGGTGGGGTTGTATAAAATGAATTTTACATGTAAAATCTATGAACTAATCATGTTTTGGTACTTGTTGTCTAGCAGATACCAGTGAGAATTGAGTGTGGATAATGCAATTTAGTGAGACAGTTAGAATCATATAGGCCTTTCAGCGTGATTTCTTTTTGTGGAAAAAATGTGCTGGACTGGGCGGCGGTCATATTTTGTACCGCTCTGCGGTACATCTTGTTTTGTTTTGTGTTTGACTCACAAGTAAATGGAGAACAAAGACTTTCTGAAACTGAGTGAATATGTTCGATACACTGGCAGCACCAAATCATTTGACAGCCAGGCCAGAAAAGTTTCCCAAGTTCACCCCAGTCAAGTAATCAGCCTTCCACTCACCATGTCACAAGAACATATTTTTATATCATATAACTTCCGGCAAATTCCTCTCATGTACAAACATCATGGCAATCTGACACGCCCTGCTCATTTCCTGTTTGAACCAGAAGACCTTCTCTCCCTTCCTCACATAGGGATTACAATCAGGTTGAACTTTGACCGCGGTGCGCTGTAAGTCATTGGTATTTTGCACTGAGCCCAGCGGCAAGCACAACAAAAATCTTTGGGACGTTACCTCAACCAAGAGCAACCTAGCGGCAAGCGCAGCGCAAACCGTGTACAATGTGATAGCCCCTTGACATTGAGTTTTCTTAAAGGACAAGTTTGGTATTTTACACTTAAAGCCCTGTTTTCAGATAGTTTATGATTAAATAGAACGTTTAAGATTGAAATTTGGACACATGCTGTCCTGAGAATTTTCGGTTTCTGTGGTAGTGCCCCCCCTCCTCCACAATGCTGCATAGGTGCACTGGAACAATCCTTCCTAAAACGCATTAAACTTTCGTTTAATGCCTCCATGCGAGTGATGAAATTAAACAGGTCAACAGGTCAACAGGTCAACAGGATGATGACTAATTGGAATGTAATACACTGACTGCTCATATGTGTGAATGTGTATGTTGTACATTGCAAGTCTTGCTGATCTGCCATGTAGTGGGAACTGTAACATTTTGCTTGGGGTGTCTAGTAGATGATATCCAGGCCAGATGATGCTAAATTCAGTTTCCGTCCTTTGTGACAGACACACAGAAGGTGTCACCAGTTAAAAGCACCATCAAAGCACTGTAGAGTTCTCCTGCCTAGATATGTGCCTCTTAAAGCAACACCAAAGAGTTTTTTGTACCTTAAAATAATGTTTCCAAAATCGTTTCAGTGGTTCATCAACTCGTAACAGGGTGAACGGCACTTTTTGCATTCGCTTCGCGGCCCTCTATCGGCTATTACCGCACTATGTAAGTTTGCTGCATCGGGTAGCGGATCTGTAGTTCGATGGAATGAGACATGAGAAACTACAAATTTCACTTGCATCTGATGTCGCAATACATCGTACTTTCATAAAATCATGCAACTTATTCTACCTTGTCTGTGGACATTGTTATTTGCAAAGCCGGTGCTGGATAAATAAATAGTGCGTGCGACAGATGAAAAGTTCTTTGGTGTTGCTTTAAATCACACTTACCCCCCCCCCCTCCTTTTCTCTCCTTGGTCTAGACCCAGAGTGTTCAGCAGAGGGCGAGTGAGAGAGGGCTTTTGAGGTGCCCCCTGTTCTCCCCCTCTCTGCTCCCCACGCCCTCCCTTGACCCGCTGCTCTTCCTCCTCCTCCTCCTCCTCCTCCACTTGTCCTCCTCTCCTGTGGTGCTTCGTGGGATGCCCCCCCCCCTCCTCTTTCCCATGGTGCCCCCGCTCTCCTGCTGTGTCAGCGTCACTGTTACATCCCGTCACGTCCCGTCACAGCTGTGTTTCACGTTGTTTCTGTGTCTATCTTGTCTCTTATCGATCATCCAGGTTATAATATGTCTTGTTTTATTACTGTTATGTGTATGTACGTCATGTCGAGTCATGTCAACGTTTGTTGTTTCGGTGTCCGTTTGCCCCCCCTCCCCCCCTTTGCAGATGCTGATATGTTTGTTTGTTTGTTTTGTTTTATCATTTAGTCTGTGTAAATCCTCACTTTTGGATATTGTAAATACATCTATCTCTCTTTCATAATGTCACAAGCTTGCTGTAGTGTACGACTAGAATAACTAAAATATAGGTATAGGCAGAACACCTCTAGACCATGTCAACCAGAGATGTATTCAAGTTTAAAATGGCATCTTTGATGCGTAGGAAAATGCTGAATATCAGGCCTTGGTCTTTGTAAGGTGCATTGCATTGTAGCACGTGGTAATGATTATAACAGTCCTGATGAATCCTGTTGCATGGTGACAGGATAACGAGGTATGTATCCAGAGACCATGATGCACATATGTTTCAGTAGTTAAGATTTCAGTTGCATGCAAAGAGAGATTATAAAATTCCATTGCTTCCTTGCACACTGCATGACAGTACCATATACTGGGCCAATTGTGCCTTAGTCTGGCAACCAACCAATTAAATTGCAACCAATTAAATTGCTACATTTGTTACCTAACAGTATCACACTACTTGATTTAGTATATTTTATACACAAGCATAAATTGTACTTGGGCACATATCACAAAGCTAAGTGCTTAGTTATTGATTTTATTGTGTTTTTTATTTTTGTGTCTGTGTATGTTCTGTGTCTGGTCTAAAATGGGATCATAATTCTTCCTGGCCTATTCCTTTACCTTGTGTTTACTGTACTCTATATCATTCTGTTTCTAATTTAATATGCAGGATTTTCTCTGTGAGACTCATATTATTTTGCCAAATTAATTTTTAAATGTTTTAAGTTTTCATGTGACTAATGTCAAACTGTCTTAATGACTGCAAGTCCGGTTAGACCAAATTTGAATAAATCAATTACCCTCACAGCATGGAAGCGTTGTTCCACTTTCTAGTGTGTTTATGGTAAGAAAATAGACAAATAAAAAAAACAAAAATAAATGCAGTTAAACAAAGAAATACCACATGCTGTGACAAGAGGGACAAAGTCTTATTACAGATTTCGCACAGTGTACTTATGAAGTTTCGCTGAGCATTATACATGAAACTTACTCATGTATTGTGTGTGTGTGTGTGTGTGTGTATGCGTGTGTGTGTGCGTGTTCGTGTGCGTGCGCGCAAGAGCGGCACAGCAGAAACCGTTCTTCCACCATTGAAAATAATGGGTTTCAGAGTGCCATTGCCGCTTCCTATGTGTAAGGGCCTTGAGACATGTAAAGTGCTCCTATATAAAGTGCCAATCTCAGGGTCTGCATGCAGGCACAGTGCATTTCTGACATGCTGTTCATATCAAGAGTGTGTGCGTGTGCGTGTGTGTGTGCGTGTGTTTGTGTCTGTGTGGTGTAGCAGAGTGCTACTCCATTCACCCCTGAACACCAAACAGTGAAGACATGAATACCCAAATATCTGCACCCAAGTTAAATTTTGTACAGATTATGGTTGGTTTATAACAGAGAAACGTCCTGTTCCTACTTCACATTACCTTTATGCTTTGGTTCTGTGCTTTAGGTCCTGTTCACACTTAACTTGGTAAATATGCATATGTATAATTATTTATCCATTTAGCCCTTCCGTCCACACTAAAACGGTGTATTCTTATATACTTATACTTATATACTATATGTATATACTCCAACACCGAAAACGATGCTTTTCGAAAAAAAAACTCTCTTGAGGTCTATAAATTTGAAAACGCTGGATTCGCATTGTAGTGTGGACAGTGAAAATGTAGAGTTTCAGATGGAATGACTTGCCGTTGCCATGATACTGATAAAATTGAGTGTTCCAGACACCACACTTCTATGGCGTTTTCGTGTTCCGTGGACGCAACACTTTTGAAAAACGATACGAATCAACAATGTGGACGGAGATCATTTTCTCCTCAAATATGTGCATTTATTTCTACTCCTCTTAATGTGGATAGGGCCTTAGTAATCGAGCTGATGCATCTGAAAAAGATTCCCCATCTGCCTTTTGCCATTCCTGAGGTTTTTGTTTATGTGTGGGTGTGAGGGCATGCATGCGTATTTGTTTTCTGGGGGGGGGGGGGGGTTGTATGAGTGCAGGCAGTGGTTAGGGCAGGGATTTGGCAGGTGGGGGAACCCTTAAAATCCAGTATCTCACCATTTATTTTAACAATATCATCATGCTATATCATTGGTATGAAAGAATATATTTATTATTAATCTATATGAGGTGGCGGAACTGCGTTCCTCCCCGTCCCCCCTCACTTTAACCCCTGAGTGCAAGTGTTTGTTTGTTTGTTGTGTTAAACATACATCTGTGGGTGTTCCTTCTGCAGATGTCTTGGGTAATTTGGCTCCTGTGAGGGAAGTTCCAGAGGAAACCTTGAATGAAGACCAATCAATAAACTATCCAGTCGCAGCACTTATTCACCATACGATTAACGGCACAGGGGACTGTCTGTGTGAAGAACTGCACTCCAATGACAAGTATGAGCTCTGGGTTTGTTTTTTCTAACAAATTGTTCTATTTGTCCAAGTTGAATACCCGCTGGCCTCTCAGTTCAACCTCACTATGATCCAAAATAGATTATTAATTTACAGCAACACAATGTAAGTATTGCTATTTATTCCCCTTCTCTGCATTTTTCAACATACTGGATGTCCATTTAGTGGTAAGGTACCAGTATGAAAAGAGTCATGTTCCTAAATAGTGCATAGTGCATTCCAGGCATTCTGGAGGTGCATCGACACTGTCAGAGACACCAGTATAAGTCAGCATGTCAACAAAATGAGTTATGAAGATGTTATTTTAAGGAAAAAGATTGCTTTAAATAAACCAAACAAACGTAAGTGAACAAGATGTTACTGACTATGATGCTGACTTCCAAATTGTCTCTTTACAAAACATATTTACAAGCAAAATCTTCAAACTAACCCCTCTCGTTCCAACTCAGGCCCTGTGAAGAGTGCTCTGTGTGTGTGGAGTGTGGGTCTAGGAAGTCAGAGTGTGACGGACCCACACCCGGCGGTCAGCCAGAGGGGCCAGCGGAGTCTCCAGCTTCGCCCTCTCGCCGGACGCCGTCGATAGGCTCCAGCCGGCGAAACAGCCCTAGCTGGGTGGGTGGAGGCTCGTCGTCCGGGCGACTGCTGCGGAGCAGCGGGAGTGGCCTGACCACCTTCACCATCATCCCCAAGCTGAGGGACAGGGAGAGGCAGCACAGGACCTACCAGGTGGAGGTAGTCCTGGAAAAGCAGCAGTCTTTGGAAGGTCCAGGGCATCATTCAGAACAGGTAGAACCAAGCAGCAGATCCACAGGAAATGGAGAACATGAAGGAAATGCCTCAGAATCAGCAGGTAAGAAGATATACTTGCTGAAGAATGATTTTGTTTGCCCAGTACCACCTGGGAAACAACTGTGTGTAGTTAAATGGTTCACCAAGATGTCTGACGTCGTTCATATGATCAGAGGTACAGATTGGGCTGATCAGTAGAGGATTTTTTAGCTTGATGGATTTCCCTCCTTTTTTCCTTCCTTCCATCATGTATTCATGTTTCTGTCTTCTCTGTTCGGTCTTTTCTGTCCCTCTTCCTTCCTTCCTTCCTTCCAGATAAAAGCAAGGACTGGAGGGCCCCAGACACCAAACCGAAATCCAGCAGTGGAGTCCCATTCTGGGTCTCACAGAGGAGCACAGTGGGTCACACCTCCCTCATGCAGGAACTTCAGAAGAGGGTCCCTGTTTTAAACGGAGAACCACATTACCAGAACACAGACAGGGCAGAGGGAGAGAGGAAATATGATGAGAGGGAGGATCAGGGGGGAAGAAATGTAGAAAAAAGGGAGGAAGAGGAAAAAGAAAAGAATGTAGATGAAGAGGAGGAGTGGGAGGAGGGGAAGGCATCTCATGAAGAAAGGATGGAACAAGAGAGGGATGAGGAGGAGGAGGAAGAGGAGGAAGACAAGGAAGAGGAGGAGGGAGATGGAGAAGACAAGGAAGAGGATGAGGAAGAGGAGGGAGAAGGAGAAGAAGATGAGGGATTTGATGGCAGCGAGAAAGAGAGCATCGAGAATGATGATGAGGAAGATGACGGAGGTGAGCAGGAAGAGGAGGATGAGGGAGAAGAAAAAAGGGAAGAGGAAGAAAAGGAAGACTGCTTCCCCCCACCTCCTCCGCCTGTCTTCTGGAAAGAGAGTGCTAAAGCAAGTCAGTACTCCCCTACTGAGGCCGAACACCACCCAGTGGACTTGTCCTCCACCCCTGGGTCCTGTGGCTCTGGGAAGCTGCCTGTCTCCGAGTCCCCAGGGGGGCTGTCACTCTTCGCCCTGGCCGTTGCCCAGAGGGCCCAGCGCTTCACCCAGGCCTTTAACACCCGTGCCTCCTCCACCAACAGACGACGGCTTGGTCACCCAGAGAGCCCCTACAGCAACGGTTAGTGTGTGTGTGTGTGTGTGTGTGTGTGTGTGTGTGTGTGTGTGTGTGTGTGTGTAAGTGGGAAAAGGTATTGATATGGATGATAGTGAACTCAGAGTGCATCAACACAGTCATACATACATCTGTATCTGGAGGAACTTACTGTTTTGACAAAAGCAGATAAGCAAACCCCATAGTCTGTTCTTCCCATTTTGATTTGCTTAACAAGTTTCCGTCTCTGAGAGGATATGTGTAGAAATGTCTGGAAATGAACCTGGCTTTAACCCAGCTCAGGAACAGGGCCAAGATTGTCCTCCGCTATCTGCATTGGCGACAAATAAAAAAAGACGTCTGACGTCAGTGCTTTTTCACCAGTTTCCGATTCATTCCTGCGCCTTACTCTAGAGGCACATTCTCACGTCCATTTTATATGGATGTATATGTTACATGTGTTTTATTGGCACACATTATGTATACTTACATAGACATTATTGTATGCATTTTTATGTGCATTTCTGTTGCTTGGAAAAGCAGAAGCCTGCTTCCATTTGATGGAGAAACAAACATCTTGATGGTTCAAGAGGTGAATGTATAGACATCCATAACAAACCTCTCCTGTTTATAAAATGTCCAGTTCCTGCATGTCTGTATCTGTGTGTGTGTGTGTGTGTGTGTGTGTGTGTGTGTGTTTCAGATGTGGATGAATTTGTGTTCATAATACAGCAGGGGTAACTAAATGTCATTCTTTGATGATTTGTTAAAAATATCCCCTACAGTAGGTAATTTAACGTCACATACGCAAGGCACAGCCAAACATTTATATAACATGTGACCATTGCAACTGGTCTCTCTGGTAACAGGCTGTGTACCCACTGATCTCTGCTAAGGGGAGGGAACCTGAGGCTGACCTCGCTGTGACCTTCCCGTGTTTGTTTATTCGCCTGATATTCCTGAAGAAGCCTCGAATGGAAGTTCAATCCGCAACAATGACACATTGTTTATGCCATAAAAAAACACGACATGACACAACGCAGCATGGATGTTTTCACGGTAACCAAACCACCAAACACGGGTGAAGTAGGATGGACGTCTCAGTCCTTGTGAATGGGGAAGGGTATGAGGATGTATTGGATTTTTTTAATTTGTGAGTTATTTTCTAGTCTGTAAAATGTACATTCCAAGCTTGCTTATGGGCTTAAACTGGTGTATTTATGTTACGTTTTGGAGTGTGCTATTTCTGCATTTTTGGCCCACAAACAGATTCTTTTTTTACTTTATTTTTTTTACTGGAATTTATCTGAATCATTTATGTCTTTGTTCTGTCACTTGTTTTGCTACTGTGCATAAATAAAGCATCGAAAATACTCTCATCCATATTGTGAAAATGTCTTTAAATTCCAATGTTATCAAATCAACAACATGTTGTAGCCTGTTGAATGCCATGTTGTAAGAAGGCAATACTAGGTGGATAGGTGTATTTGGACATACATTTGCCCATCTGCACTATATAAACATGTATTTATACATATTTATACATTTTTAAATATATATTTTCATCTTTGCTTATCTATCTATAAAGCAAGAAGCGTCTGTGTGTGTGTGTGTGTGTGTCTGTGGCACGCATATCTCGCTGACTGTTTGTCAGACTGACCTAAGATTTCGTATGTGGCTTGCACGTGGCACAAAGGTGTGCACTCTCGATTTTGAAGATTTTTGAATGCATATTTCAAAATATGCTTATTTACGTAGGACGTTTATCGCTGCACTGCACTGTTTACAAGGGGACCAGTTTCAGGGGAGCTCCACCCCATGGATCGTGTACTGACAGTAGCTAGGTCCAGAGAACGGGCTCTGCTAGGTCTCACTTTGATGATAGTCAGTCGCAATTTAAACGGATTACTCGGGAACCGCTTGTGGGTTAAGATGCAAGATGATTATCATGTCTGACCTCAACAATAAAGACTCCCTGTATGCAGTTTGCTTGCATAAAATGATTACTTGCAACACGCCAACAAACACGGGTATGTAGTGACCACTCGAATAGCCCAGGCTACTTTGGACTTTCAAGAGACTTTGACTAAAACGACAATTCCGACTGCAAGGTCCCAAATTGAAACGAGCGATAGGCTAATGCCACATAGCTAACGTTAGACAAGTTGCAGACTGAGCGACGGCACTTATCACGCCATTAAACACGGGTATGTAGTGACCACTCAAAATAAAAGTATGTGCAAGCTTCGAATAGCATTAGGAAGTTATTCAGATTTAGCCTTAACTCAAAACAGTTGTCATTATGTCATTCTGATCTGTAGAAATGTCACATGCAGCCATGCCTAAATTTATTAGAGGCCACATTAATTATAGGCTAATATATTATAATATTCAGTATTCATTATTGAATGCTTAGCTGGAATGATGTTTCCCTATCATCCTATTTTTAAAGCAGGCATACATGTGGGCATGTAATTGAGCTACGGGTTTTCTTCAGGAATGGCATGTTTGAACGGGCACTGCACTAGTGTATGTAATTTAAACATAGTATGCGTGTGGCCATGGACAACTTATTTGTTTGATCACAAGGTGGCAGTGTTGCATAGCCAGGAAAAGCCTTGTGAGCTCTGGAACCTGAGATGGATTCCTTTAACTGCAGTAGTTTCCTCCTCACACTTAATCATAATACTTTATCACATTTATACAACATGGCCTGCATTTCTTTACCATACCTGTAGTGTAACCTGTAGGGGTAGTGGGCTCTGTGTGTGGGTGTGTCTGTGTGTGCCCGCCCATGTGGTGAAAAAATAGGAACAGAAACTCATAATTTTGCATATTTTCTTAGGAGGTCATGCGTTTTGTGTGAGTTCACAATAACAATGAATACATTATGAAGTAAAATTAGAATGATAACAAAATGACATTAATACACAGGATTAGATATTATAATCCATTGTGCCAAAATCCAAGGTAAAAACACATTCAGAAGCTCTACCCAAATTAAAGCAACACCAAAGAGTTTTTTGTAGGGGAGACCGGGGCTGGTTGGAACAAGGGCAGGTTGAGACACTGTTAATATCCAGGCTACTAGAGGGAGCTGCAAAAAAATTCCAACACTAAACTGACGGCCTTATTGAGTAGAGTAAACTCACGTATGTAACTGGTCTCCAGGTCATTAACCCTTTAGGTGAGAACAACTTTTTGATTTTGTAGTGTCAAAACTTAGAATATGCACCTCCCACTAAATACATCCTAGAAGGGTAATAGTTAGGGATATATAAAAAATATTCATTATAATTGATTGCTAGGGGACTCATCTATAATTTAAAATGAAGTTTAAAAACCTGAGGTGACCGATATTAGCAGGCTAACAGCATTGGTGCAAAAAAGTTTGACCTAATGTGGGCGGGGCAGGTTGGCACACTGATTTTGGGGTTGGTTGGCACATACATTCTCTATGGCTATTTTGTGACAAATCTATAAACTTTGTATTTTACATATAAAAACATCATCAATCTTTATTTTAACATTGTTATTGTAATTACTGAACATAGTTTTACATTTGGAAGCATTTCAGACATTTTTAAACATTTGAAGTAAAAAAAAATCGGTAGGGACCAAATTGGTCTTGACGGTGGGCCCTACTGAAGAAAAACACACAGAAAAGAAATCAGCAAAGCCCTACAGGTAGTGATATAGATGAGCACTTCAAACAAAAGCAAAAGGAGTACTGCAAAGGACTATAACATAGGTGTTCCAACCAACCCCGACTACATGTGCCAACCAACCCCGTGCATGGGGCAGGTTGGAACACGTGCACAACACCACTTTAATCATATATAACTCAAAACAAGGGATCATTTGTTGACATTGAATGTATACATTTTGTAGCTGAGATCCCAAGCTTTCAGTTAATCACAATTTGACCATTTCAACGCATTGTAAGACGGAGAAATATAACCGAGAGTGAAAAGTGTTCCAACCAGCCCCGGTCTCCCCTACCTTAAAATAATGTTTCCAAAATCGTTTCAGTGGTTCATTAACTCCTAACAGGGTGAACTGCACTGCATTCGCTTCGCGGCTCTCTATCAGCTATAACCGCACAATGCAAGTTTGCCAGATCGGGTAGCGGATCTGTAGTTCGTTGGAATGAGACATAAGAAACTACAAATTTGACTTGCATCTGATGTTGCAATACATCGTACTTTCATAAAATCATGCAACATATTCTACCTTGTCTGTGGACATCGTTATTTGAAAAGCCAGTGCTGGATAAACAAATAGCGTGCGTGCGACAGAGGAAAGTTCTTTGGTGTTGCTTTAACTTAAAAAAAGCACGCTAACCACCAATCTGCCAACCAATGGTCACAAACACAAGACAAATGGCCCATCTAACAGCAGTATACAGTCACAGTATGCAGCATGTCATTGGGGTTATCAAGTGGACACCCTCATTCACCAATGTTTTGTTAAGTTAGGCCCACAACCCCTTATGCAGGCTTAACAGTGAAACCAGCATCCTGGAGACACTCCCCTCCATGCTGCCACCATATTACCACATTGAAATATTCAATATCCAATATACTCTTAACCAGCCTAGGCATGGTCTAGGTTGGTTAGGTTGGTCCGTCCCGTTGATGTGGACTGAACCATAACCCTAAAAACCCTAACCAACCACCATCAACCTAGGCACAGTCCGTTACAAACACAAAACAAATGAGCCAATTAGCTTACCTTAGCATACGCCCCATGTTGCCACCATATTACCACAATAAAATATCCAAGTACTCTTAACTAACCATGGTCTAGGTTGGTCCGTTAATATTTCAGGCTTTAGGGGCTGCTGTCAAAAATATCAAAAGTGTGTGTAATGGGAAGGAAACGTGCAGTGAATCAATTATTGAAATGGAAAATAATTAGTTTCATAAGTTGTCATAATCAATATAATTATAGTTATTTTACAATTTACTGTGTCACCTCATTTCAAACCATGGCAACTCTAGTTATAAGTTTTTAACACAATAATGAATAATGTTTCTATAACACATATGTCACTAACCTTACACCTACTCTCAATCAAATCTAACAACATTCTTTAATGTGAATTAAATTACAAAATTACTTTAATGTGAATTTGAATTACAAAAGTGTGCAGATGAAAGCTTGGCAGTGAAGGGAAAGGTGCTCCTGTGTCAGTGTATAGCTGTTTTTTTTTTTGTTTTGTTTTTTAAGAGATTCGGACTAGATCCATGATCACATGTGATTGTTGGCTTCAAAGAATGCAGGTGTGTGTGTGTGTTTGTTTTTGCGGACATACACATTTTGATAAAAACACAGTTCATCAGCTGAGGGCACACATTCATTGTGGGCCCAGCCTGTCTCTCAATTTACTCATTATTCTATTAGCGATACAGTGGATTCTCTCTCCTCTCTCTTCAATGTTTGTTTCTCTATCCCTCTCTCCTCTATCTCTCTACCCATCCCTCATCTCTCTCCCTCTCCTACAATTCAACTGAGAGAGGCTGTGCCAGGCTGGTGGAGACACGTGAGGCGGTCGTGGACAACCACGCTGGATAGAAATGGCAGAGAGAAAGGGAAAGAATTTCAGTGAGAGAGAGAGAGAGAGAGAGAGAGAGAGAGGGGTGATGGGCCATCTTGACATTGATTCATAGTGCCTACACTCACAAAATCCCTCCAGCAGTATGTAACGGTACAGCAGGTACACACTGAAAATAAGCCTGCTTTTCCTCACACGCAATACAAATACACAACCTTAACATTTAATAATAGATTTACTACCAGTAAACTTCCCATCAACTCACTTTACACAATCTGATATTTTTGTGTGGAACCGACGACGTTCGAACAAAGAGAATGCAGTTACACCAATTTATCAGTAGGGAGCAGTGGAACCTCTTGTTTGACAGCTGCTGTCTCTCAGAGTTATTTCCAAGGAGAGGTTGAACGACTTTATTAAGGATCTGTATTAGAAAATGCCCATTCCAATCAATTGCCTTGCGAGTAGTCCTGAAATGTACTAACCACAACACATTCCACATAAGTGTTCACGCCACCTGGGTGATCCAGGGTGATCCACACTGTTCAAGACTCCTGGACAGAGTCAGCTTGGAGTCAGCCAATCCAGATTAATCAAATCAGATTCATCAAATCAAATCACTTCATCAGGCCCCTGTGCTGGATCAGTTGTGTATATGTGGGTATATTTAATTTAAAGTAAAGTAAGATTTAAATGGTGTTTGTAGCCTACGTGAGGATGGCGGAGAAACAAGGTGGTGTGTGTGTTTGTGTGTGTGTGTGTGTGTGTGTGTATGTGCGTGCGTGCGTGTGTGTGGGCTTGTGTGATGAACACAAAAAAGTGAAATCTTGTCAAATCTTGTTTTAGGTGGTAGGAGGTCATGTAGACTTTACTGAAGGTCGCAAGAATAATAAAAACATTAATATAATTTATAACAATAATTGATAATAAGAACGACATCGCTAGCACCCAGAATCACAAACGTGCAAAAGCAATCCACATTCATAACAAATACATTAATATGATTAATATGAAAAACATTCATTAATAGAACATGCTTTTGAAAATACATCTTGAACTTGTGAACCTGGTGAATAACACAGAAGTAATGAAGTAAAACTACTTATTCATTAAGTCTAGTTGATTCTGTAGTGTAGGACTCTAAGTGTGGTCCTGACTGGTTGCCCCCCTGGGGCCTGCTGCTCAGGCTGCTGCCAGGTGTGTGTGTGTGTGTGTGTGTGTGTGTGTGTGTGTGTGTGTGTCTTCTCTCCTTTCTTTTCCTCTCCTGTACTAACTTACTTTTCTTCACTACTTTCTTCTCATTTCCTCTGCTTTCTTCTCCTCTCATCTCCACTCCTCTCTTTCTTCCCCTTCTCCTTTCCTCTACTATCTCCTCTCCTTTATTCTCCTTCCCTCCAATCTCTACTCTTCCCCTCTCCTTCAGCTTACCTGTCCTTACATCTCCTTGACTCTTCTCTCTCTCTCTCTCTTTCTCTCTCCCTCTCCTCTCCCTCCTTTCCTTCCCTATCCTCTCCTCTCTTCTGGATTGGTTATCTCAGCTCAGCCAGTGTCCAGCCTGCCTCTGACAGCCCTCAGCCGGCAAGAACTGATGGGTCTCCATGGCGATCGATATCTGGTGCACACACACACACACACACACACACACACAAAACGACACACACAGAAAAGCGCACACACCCAGAAATGCACAGAGGAGTGTGGACACAAACTCAGACACACACACACACACAGAGGGAGAGAGTCCCCGAGGCCCTGTAGGAAATTGCAGTGATGAGCGACGTCTCACTCACACACTGCTCAGCTCCATCGATTAGCCATTACTCTACCACAGCTGACAAAGAGCAGCGCACAGATCATCATCTACAGTCCCGCTGAGAGAGAGAGAGAGGGTGAAAGAGACAGTGAACTTCCAGAAAGGGGGACAGAGAGAAAGAGAAAGAGAGAGAGAGAGAGAGAGAGGGTGAAAGAGAAAGAATGTCCTGTATGAGCGAAAGAGAGAGAAGAGGGCGATGGATGTAAGAGATGGTGGACTGAAGAAAAGATAGAGCATGTGAATGAGAGAGAGGAGAGAGAGAGAAGAGACACAGAGATAATGAGTACAATGAGAGAAAAGAAAGGGAGAAATAGAGATGCAAGAGAGACATAGACATTTAAAAAGTACACAAACAGAGGTTACTGTATTGGAAATTAAGGACACACACTTATTATTGACTTATTGAGACATAGTAATCAAGACTACTTCCAATTTAAATATGTAACAAGTTTTAAAGGTTACATTAAATATTGTTAATAAATAATATAGTTAAATAAACTTTTTGAATTTATTAAGTAAGGGTCATTCTGACATCCCAGTCCTCAACAAACAAAACAAGCCAGAGAGAAAATACACATCGCCGGCAGATCAGGCTGGGTTTACCCAGTAGGTTGATATGAAGAGAAAAAAAAGTGTGTGTGTGTGTTTGAGGGATGGGAGGTGGAGATGCTTCAGCAGTAAAGAAAGAAAGCCAGACATTCTTGCCAACTAGTCACCACATGTATTTTTTTGGATGCACAAAGACGCATGAAACTGTTCAGTAGACTACAGGGATTGTTCCCTCGTGAAGAAAGAACATTGAAAATATTCAGTTTGTAGTTAGTAGCTTTCTATCACCCACACACACTCACACCCATACCCGCACACATATTTACACACACACACACACACACACACACAAACGCACACTTTGCACAAACACACAAGCGCACACCATCTAGAAAGAGGCAGTCTCAAAAAGGAGTGTAGCCTATGTGTAGCTTTTAAGAACATGAGGAGAGTTCACAAATGCAGAAACTGTCAACATTAGAGGCTCCAAAAAGAGTGCATTATTTTGTCTCAAGAGGCCGAACGAGGAGGAATGTTGTGCACAGAGTGAGAGAGAGAGAGAGAGCAACAGGAACAAGGTTAGCCACATAGCCATTATGGGCTGGGGAAGGAAGCTGTAGCACAGTGTCTTCTCATTTTTCTCATCCCTTTTTTCATCTCTCTCTCTCTTTCTGTTTTACTTCCTTCTCACTCAAGAAAATCACTCTCACTCTCCACAATCCTAGCAAGCAGTAGTTTTTTTAACCAGCCTGTCTCCTGAAAGGACCTCAATAGTACGACGGAGTATTAGAGCCACACATGAAGAAAACAAATATTTAAGGACCTCAATAGACACCACAGCCATGTAGTGTATATACTCCCCTCATACAGTATATGGTTGCGTTCTGATCATAAGGGTCTCTATGATGTATTCCCTGCTCCCTAATCACTGAAAAAGGTATAAAAACGAAGGAAACTTCACAGGTAATTAAATCACTAAAAAGGCTTTATTTGGAATGCCCTGCTAGTCTCATAATGCCATAGAGAATTTGGATTCACAAGATTAGGTCCATGCATTATCCACGGAAAACGATTTAGAATATCCATGCAGATCTTTGTAAAAATACAATTTTGTTAAAAATGCAATACTCTCGCTAATAAACGTCCCCATGCTGCATTTTCGTGTACAGAGGATAAAATGATTCATGTTCAAGCAGCCAAGTTTGCAACATTGCAATGTTCTCGCGTCTCGCAAGTCAGTTGATGGTTGTCTCTGGAGAAAAAAACTTCTGCCGAAGTGATGTGGCTATATTCCTTAGCTCTTTCTGCATTTGTGAACTCTCCTCATGTTCTGAACAGCTACACATAGGTACATTATGTACCGTTCAATTCAAACTAAATGCTGTCTACGGAAGGGAATTCTATTTAACATGGCTGACTACCCTTCGCACATTCAAAGGCACACACACACACACATATACATTTGGACAACATTGCCATCACCCTGACAAATCATTTCCAGCGACACAATGAATTATACACACTCACATGGAAATGCAAAACAAACAGTTGTATATGCACTTGCATATGGATACATTACATAACACACACTTTTCTTTCATGGAAATAAAAAAATAATTGTAAAATTAAAAAATAAATGTTTTCCTCCTTGTGCAGCGGACCAACTAGCACAGAAGACACACACTGCTTGTTTATAACATGTCACTGAGGCTGACGCATCCAGTTCAAGGCCACTCGTGTGCATCTCTCAGGGGCTCTCCACATTCCTCTCTCCTCTAAAAAATAAGCACTCACAGAGCATATCCACTTACCCATTTACACAGGCATACAACCACTAAACCAACAGAACAGGACAGGACAACAGGACAGCTTTTCCATGTCACACTTACTGTCACCTTACTGCTTGCACTGTGGGAGCTTCACACTCTGGGTTCTGCCTTGAGCCTACGGTATTTCAATTCTTTTTGGCACCATGTAAATGAATCTGAATTGGGTTGAATTTAATTGAACTGAATGGAACTGAAAGGTGTTAGTGCGTGCCATTGTGTGTGTCTGCTGCAGCAATTAAGAGTGCTGAAGGGGAAACCAAGCTGCTTCTATCTTGGTTGTGTAGAGGACACCCTGGCAGGGAGCTTGGTGTCTAAATGGCCTAATCTGATGGAGTTTCTTTAGTAGAAAATAGTGTTTGTGTATCTCTATCTCTCTCTCTTTCTCTCTCTCTCTCTCACACACACACACACAAGCACTCTTTTTCTGTTTGTGTGTGTTCTCTCTAATCTTTGGTGAATGGTCCCACAAAGGTAAGGCCAGACAAGTTTATTTATGTAGCACAATTCATACACAAAGGCAATTCAATATGCTTTACATATTTATAAAAACAGTAAATAATGGTAAATAAAAACATAGAAGGACAATCATTTTAAAATAGTTAAAATAAGGTGTGTTTGTTTCTCAACGTGTTTGTGTCCTGCTTCTTTGCTCTTTTCTCTCTTTCACTCACTCACTCACTTTCTCTCCATCTATTCCTCTCCCTCTCCCCTTCCTGACCTCCTATTCAGCACAGATTCAATCCCATTTCAGAGCTAACTTGTCTGAGTTTCCATGGGCAGGCCAATGCTGCAGCTGGTTGTGGGCATCTATACAAACATGTTTTTTGTTGATGATATAGACATTGGGCTTTTCTCAATACAAAGTACGCTAAAGAACGGTCTCCCGTTCTTGAAAGTTCGAACTTGAAAAGTTAAGATCGTGAGTCCAGACTCTGGAGTACGCGAGGACACAGGACGCTCAATTTGCAGTTTGAGACAGCAGCGTACTTGCCAACGGCAGCTTCTCTCGAAACAGCTCGGGAGTCTAGTCATTTACCTATTGCTCTATTGGTCTACCCAGTATTTCTGACATTTACAATAAAATATATAATTCACCAGCTTGTTTAAGTTTGTTTCTCATTGAATTTTTTTTATTAAATATTAATAATAATAGGCCTATATTCACTTGCCGATGGCGGGAACAACGTTTGAAGTTCGTAGTTTAAGTGACAGTTATGATTAACGTTAGTTGTGAAGCCTGTAGCCTAAGCCTACCGTTTATAGCCTAAACATGGATCGGATTGTAGCAGCAATTATGATAGGTAGGCCTATTATGTATCAATGCTGCTATTTCTCTTATGTGAGTGTCACAGCTGAGCTGACGTAATGCATTGTGGAATCTTCAATCCACCAAGTAACCACCCGATGCATCCTTGCTAAAACCAACGATTCGAGATCTTCCAGGAATGTTATGCGTTCTTGAATAAATGCGAACTTGTGAATTGGAACAGTACTTCGGCGGTGATTGATGACGTTTCAGAACGATTTTCAAGTTCATGAGAACACAAGTATAGAAAAGAACGCATTGAGAAAAGCCCATTGTCATTCTGGCCTTGAACATCCATGACACACACGCACACACACACACACACACTAATATAGACATGCAGGAAGCGGACATTTCTAAACAGAAGATATTTGTTATGGATGTTAGGGTCACATTAGAGTGGTGGTTGCTAGGTTGTTGCTAGGGTAATTAAGATGTTGGTAGAGAGTTGATAGGGTACATACAGTATGGTGGTTACTATGCTAAATAATGTGGTTGCTATGCTGGTTAAAGCCAATCCATGTGTATACAGGTCATGTACATGGTCTACTGTGGATCTACAAAGATTTGTTTGACATGGATTAGCTTTTACGTGACCTGTATAAACATGGATTGACATGGATTGGCCTGTATACACATGGATTGGCTTTTTTTACATGACCTTTACAACTGGTGCTGGCTAGATATACAGAAAATCTGGTTTAAAATATAGATTTCACAGCGCTTTGCTGTCAGATGGCTTAGAACTCTGCTAGGTGGTTGCAATCAAGACTTACAGGCAGTTAGAGCTGTGATGTCACAATGGCCAAAGGTTCCGCCATTCACTTCAATGGGGGCAAAAATACGACACGGGAATAACACGACAAGGGGCAGCCACACAAAACATGACAAGAGGCAGCCACACGAAATATACAAGCAGGATACACCGGTTCGGGCCTGAATTTTTAGAGTTGGAACCATGACGATAGCTCAAACACTCTAGGACCAGTAGCGTTCCCAAAAAGTGGGTGAATGGGAAATATAAATAAAGTAAACTTAAAGGGATATTCCACCATTTGGGGAATTATACTCATTTCTAAAACTGATAGTTCTGGTCCTTTGTGATTGTCTGAAGCGCGTTCGATGCCGTTGTAAAATGCAGCATAAACATACACCTTGACCGCATTTCGTTCTATATTACTGCGCTACCATAACTTGATACAAAAGTTAAAGCATCTGCGTCTTGGCATTGCTTGGCAACCATTCAGATAGAGGAAATATATTTCTTGGCAGAAGAATGATTATCTAGGAATAACTCATTATATTTCTAGTTGCTGCGCCTTTACTTTATGAAACTTGGCCAGGTATTTATAACAGTTTTAGAAAAGCAATAAGCCACTCGTCCGTAGGTTACACTGATTTCACAACAGCTAAGGGGGCTGGTGCTAGTGCGTCGTGCCTAACAACGCCCCTTAGCTGTTGTAGAATCAGTGTAAACTACGGCCTCTGAGGGCTTATTGCTTAATTTCTACCTCCCCTTGAGTTAAACAATTGATTTTTACCTTTCTCCAGTTCATTCAGCTGTTTCCTGAGTCTGGTGATACCACTTTTAGCTCCAGCCTAGCATAGATCATTGAATCGGATTAGACCATTAGCATCTCGCCTGCTAGCATCACGCTTAAAAGTGACTAAGATTTCAAGTAATTTTCCCATTTAAAACTTGACTCTTCTCAAGTTAGAAAGTATAATAAGAAAGTGTAAAAATTAAACATGGCCATTTTCTAGGTTGATTTGACATGGAACTATACTCACATTTCGGCGTAATAATCAAGGAACGTTGCTAACGTACAGTACCATGGGCGCAGCAGCACAATGATATCATGCAGCACCTGAAAATACTGTAGCCCCCCGTTGGCCTTCCAGCAGCAAGTTTGAGCTGCAGCAGATTATTACACCAGAATGAGAGTATAGTTCCATGTCAAATCAACACTTTTAAGCGTGATGCTAGCAGGCAAGATGCTAATGGTCTAATCCGGTCAGTGTTGGCATGCTTTTTAAGTCTGGTATACCATTCCTTGTCTCCCATTCCCCGGTCTTTTTTTGTTGGCGCAGCCATTTTCGTTGCGTGTAGTTAACTTAGCATTCAGGGAGGCAATAACTGCTCACGTCAGTTATAGGCCAGAAAAGAGAACATCTTTATTTGTGCACCATCATTTATATAAGTCATTACGCACAACATATGACGTATGAGATCACTGTTAACACCTACCTTGATCTCATGCTGTATAAATCACATGTATTCAACTCTCACAATATCCTAACAATTTTTTGTCTAACAGAGACAATCCCATACCTTGATGGAGCTTAGAGTTTACAACTTACATACTAAGCATACATTTCACATCTTGAACTTTGTCATTGGCTTAGTCATAACATCAGCCACCATATCAACTGTATGACAGTATTCAATCATCACTTTGCCACCATTAACTGCTGAACAAACAAAATGATACCTAATATCAATGTGCTTGCTCCTCTGGTGGGACACTGGATCTTTGGATAAGGCAATTGTACCTTGATTATCCTCCAAAATCATCACTAGTGGTGCATATTGACAATCATTCTCCATCCCATTCATCAACTGTACAAGGTACAAACTCTCTTAAGTGGTTGCAGCCAGCACCATACTGTATATTCAGCCTCACATGTTGATAAAGCAACTGTGGCCTGATTCCTAGATTTCTTAACATCCATCTGAATGAATTAACATGTGGGGTTGATCACATTACCACTACAGGTAACTACTGCATCACAGTATATCCACTACAGCTAACTAGACTACACTACTGAGGACCGGACAAATCTGTGTTTATGAGCTCAAGTGCTGCTTTTGCTTGTGTATCTGGTTCTCTGTTCCTGCTCTGAACAAATTTGCCTTGTGTGCATATCTCACAGTTTAGTTTAGACTTGTCAATTTAACCCTTAATCTGCATTCCCCCTAATCAAGTCAAGTCAAGTCAAGTTTATTTATATAGCGCATTTCATACACAGAGGTCATTCAATGTGCTTTACATAAACAAAACCAAACAATAATAACAAATAAAAGCATAGAAGGGCAATATAGTCAAAGAATAGTTAAAAGGTAAAGATCATAATAAAAAGAAAACATAAAACACAAGGTAAAATAATTTTAAAATAAAGAATAATTAGTAAGCAAAAACAAAGGCAAAAGTAGTAAAAAAAGTAATGAAAGACAAGGTAGAATAATTATCAAGGCAGATTCAGAATTTGTAACTCGGCACAGTTAGCAGAAAGCATCTGAGAACAGTTTGGTCTTAAGTCTAGATTTAAAACTGGCTACAGTTGGGCCTTTTTGATGTCAATCGAAAGTTGGTTCCACAGCTGAGCCGCATAGCAGCTAAAAGCTGCTTCACCATGTTTAGTTCTAACTGTAGGTTTTACTAGCAGGTTTTTCACCTGGGACCTGAGAGGACGAGAAGGTGTGTACTGCTGAAGCATGTCTGACAAGTATTTAGGTCCTGCTCCATTTACTGATTTATAAACAAGCAATAGTGCTTTAAAGTCAATTCTGTGACTTACTGGAAGCCAGTGCAAGGACAAGGAATTGGAGTAATGTGGTCAGTTCTTTTAGTTTTTGTTAGAATCCTAGCTGCTGCATTTTGTATCACCTGAAGCTGTTTAATAGTCTTTTTAGGAAGGCCTGTGAACAGTCCATTGCAGTAATCAACCCTGCTGGAGATAAATGCATGAATGAGTTTTTCTAAGTCATGTTTTGACATCAGCCCTCTGAGTTTGGCAATATTTTTGAGGTGGTAAAAAGCTGATTTAGTTATCGCTTTCATGTGGCTGTTGAAATTTAGATCACTGTCAATTAATACACCAACATTTTTAACAGTATCCTTTGCCTTCAACCCTTTTGTGTCAGAGTGGCAACCCTAAGTCTTTCCTCCTTTTTACCAAATATAATTACTTCAGTTTTTTCTTTGTTCAGCTGAAGAAAATTTTGAGACATCCAGGTCTTGATTTGTTCTATACACTGACACATAGATTCAAGAGGACCATAGTCGTTTGGTGATAGAGCTAAGTAATTTTGTGTGTCATCTGCATAGCTATGATATGAAATCAAATTATTTTGAACGATTTGTCCAAGTGGGAGCATATAGAGGTTGAATAATAGTGGCCTCAAGATTGACCCCTGGGGAACACCACAGGTCAAGGACGTTGGTGTTGAGGTACAGTTCCCGACGGCAAGAAGCTCCTTTCTTGTAGATATGATTTTAGCCAGTTGATAACTATGCCTGTAAATCCAACCCAGTGTTCTATACTGTGGAGTAAAATATTGTGATCAACAGTGTCAAATGCTGCACTAAGGTCCAGTAGCACTAGGACTGATGTTTTACCTGAATCTGTGTATGTCATATGTCATTAGAAACTTTAATGAGAGCTGTTTCAGTGCTGAGAAAACCAGACTGAAAGTAATCAAAATACCTATTTGATGTTAGGAAGGTGGTTAATTGATTAAAGACTACTTTTTCAATAATTTTGCCAATAAAAGGTAGATTGGATATGGGCCTGTAATTGTTTAGCATGGAGGCATCCAGGTTATTCTTCTTGAGAAGTGGCTTTACAACAGCTGTTTTCAGTGACTTAGGAAAATTGCCAGACAGCAGTGATACATTTACAATTTGAAGGACATCCGCCGCTATGAGGTGAAAAACAGTTTTGAAGAAATTGGTATGCAGAGTGTCTAAGACACATGTGGAAGAGCTGAGATTCTGTACCGTTTTTTCAAGTGTTTCGTAGTCTATCAAGCGGAACTCTGACATCAAGTTTAGTTTCCCTCTGTTGCTGGAAGTTCAGGTTGTTGAATTTGTAATTGAGCAGATATGTTGAGTCTGATTTTGTCAATTTTACCTTTAAAAAAAGATGAAAACTCATTGCATTTATTAGTTGAGAGAAGTTCAGGCGCTAATTGTGAGGGGGGATTTGTTAACTTATCAACAGTTGAAAATAGAATACGAGTGTTATTTGAACTTCTATTGATAATGTCAGAAAAGAAAGACTGTCTTGCTTTGCATATTTCAGAGTTATATGTGCGGAGCATCTCTTTATGGATTTCATAGTGGATCTGAAGTTTGTATTTACGCCATTTTTTTTCAGTCTTCCTACACTCTCTTTTTAGAAGTTTAACTGCTGGATTTTGCCTCCATGGTGCTTTCTGTTTGTCCTTAACTTTCTTGAATTGTAATGGAGCAATGTCATCCATAATCATAGGCGTGCATACATAGACCCTAGGTGGTGCTACAGCACTAGGAAGTTTGCCCTTTATCAACGAAAATGCCCTTTTGAAACTTTTTTATTATTATTAATATTATTAAGATTTTACTGAGGTCGGTTTTGAAATGATCTTTTGAAAACCTGAGCCATTAAAAACGACTGAAACAATGCCCCGAAATGAGCCACCTCCTTGCGCACGCACACACGACCTATCTCTCTTCCTTTGTCACGTGAACTCGCGCAGTCGCGCGCAGGGCACAGCGTCTTCAGATAGCAGGCATGGTCGCTGACGGCTGCTTCTCCCGTGCCCCATCAGCCAGGTAACATACAGATCAAGCAAAATCTTACAGTTTGCCCTCTAAGCCCAACATGTAATAATTTTGTTGTGCAGTAAAATGTCTCATTCAGCACCAAACAAGCATTTTTGCCGACTGGTCACCTGATAAAATAGTTAGATGAAGCTAGATAAAGTTTTACGCTGTAGCCCAAATCAATGACAGATAACGTGACGACCACATCCTACAAATAATTTCGGTAGATTTTGCAAATGTATGTGTTAAGAAGAACGTTTTCTGTTGTATATGTTTTGTTAGGCAACAATTCATTTGTGACAGAAGAAACGGGAAGTTCCCCATTACTGCCCATCTGCATTCATGTAATGTCAGTCAGTAGGCCACTATAACTCCTCGTACTGTTTGGTCTCTTTATTGTCTTACAGATCAAGTAAAATCGTACAGTTTGCCCTCTAAGCCCAACGTGTAATCATTTTATTGTGCAGTAAAATGTCTCATACATACAGCATCAAACAACTAAGCATTTTTAGCCGACTGGTCGCCTGATAAAGTTTTACGCTGTAGCCCAAGTCAATGACAGATAACGTGAGGACGACCACATAGGCTACAAATAATTTCGGTAGAGTTTGCAGTTGCAAATCTATGTTTTCTGTTGTATAGGTTTTGTTAGGCAACATAAATTAACACATTTTGGTCTCTTTATTGTCTTAATTGTATATTGATTTACTAATTGCAGCACAAGTCAAATTTCATTCAACATGTGCATGTAATTTTTTTTATATAATTAAGTATTTCACGTGCGCTAAAAAGTGCCCCCCCCCCCCCCCCCTCCTGAGCACCTGCCCCCCAAAATGTCTGTGCACGCCACTGTCCATAATGTTTGCCATTTTTGCATTAAAGTGATCAAATAAGTCTTCTACAGAGTCTGACAGTTGACTTGACTTTAGTGAAAGTGCTTGCTCAAAGAGAGCACTTGTCTGATCATTTATGATTCTCCTTTTTACAACCATAGCTGTGTTTTGAGTGTGTGGGGACATAGACACATCAAAGAACACGCAGAAATGATCGGATAAGGCCAGGTCTTTAACAGCTGTAGGGACATCGAGACTCTTTGTGATAACAAGGTCGAGGGTATGGCCGAGAGAGTGTGTTGGCCCCTGTACATGCTGTGTTAGGGAGAAGACAGTCAAACTCTATGCAAATGACTGATAGCAGTTTACCTAGCTATTCAAGAAAAACTTTAGCTGAATGTTTTGGAGGCCTGTAAATTGTCAGTAATAAAATCTGAGGAGAAGACTTAATGCATGCACACAGATATTCAAATGAAGTAAAGTCACCGAATGACGACTGATTGCACTGAATAGGCGTCTTGAAAATTGTGGCTATCCCCCCACCTCTTTTATTTGCTCGGGTAGCACTCAAAAAACTGAAATTTGGGGGAGCTGATTCGATGAGAGTAGCAGCACTGTTTGCTTGATCTAACCATGTCTCCGTTAAAAGTAAAAAATCAAGGTTGTGTTTGCAAATTAGATCATAAATTAAGAATGCGCTCAATGAATCCAAAACAAGAGCGTACAGGCTTAATTGGTTGCACAAAGACCAAGCCAGGATGAGCAGACACGGATTCATCAAGCCAGGTGAAACCTATCCTGGATAAGTGCGCGCTCACGGCTCCCTCAAATAGACCCCGCCACCGATCACAGATTCACTGATTCACCATGGCAACTAGCGGCTTCATTGCTTCTTCTACGGTGTGAAGTAGATAGCGATAGCCTTTTCACAACAGCAACAAACAGCAACACCTCTGTTTAGGAGAATATTGCAACTAGTTCCGCGACCACCACGTGCGAAATGGTTAGGCACTCCCGTGATGTCACATTGTCGCATGACAGGTCGGGAATGGCGAGTATGTAAAAGTTAATTAATGATCACAAACGTTTAAATAATGACAATGGGTCTAGGTATATGTGATAACAATGTGTAGTGGGCAGTGGAATAATTATTGTTTTCCGTTTGTGGTGACTGCTGACTGAGATAAGGGATGAGATTAAATAGATCCTGGAACTTAGCCTGGTCTGGAGCAGGCTAGCTCCAAAGAATAAATCGCCATGGTAACTTATACCATAACATATCCTGCTGCCCCCTATCCCGCTTTTGTGCAACTGGATCACGGATAAATTGAGCCAGGATAACCAAGATATCCCGGCTTAATCCCTTATCCTAGTTTTGTGCAATAGGCCCCTGATATTTAGGAGTGCTAGTTTTGCTGTAAGTGTTTGGGAAATATGATCCATGGGGGAAATCTGAGGTTGATGTGGTACGGGTAGGAGATTGGACTGGTTTACCCTATAAGCTCCATGCATTTGTGTTCTATTTCTTGTCAATACAGGAATAGAGAATGTCATGGGCTTACTGGGTCCCGGCATGTTCTCAAAACTACTGTCAGTACCATTTACAACATCCCTACAACATCCTACAATCTGGAAACATCATCATAGTTACAGTGACTAAGTATTTCGTGCCAAGTTTGGATATCATAACAGCCATTACAAAAATCACCGTTTTCATCACCTTCATCACTTACTTTGGGCTTCGGACTTGTAACCAGAGGGTTGCTGGTTCGAACCCCGACTAATAGGCACGGCTGAAGTGCCCTTGAGCAAGGCACCTAACCCCTCACTGCTCCCCGAGCGCCGCTGTTGTTGCAGGCAGCTCACTGCGCTGTGATTAGTGTGTGCTTCACCTCACTGTGTGATGAGTGTGTTTCACTAATTCACAGATTGGGATAAATGCAGAGACCAAATTTTCCTCACGGGATCAAAAAAGTATATATACTTATACTTATACTTACAGTATTCAAGTAATAAAGTCTATTGTGTCAAACTTGGTACCACTCTTGTGGATGAGTTCGTCATGGCCTTGTTGGAACTTGATTGAAGGTCCATTAGTTGTCGCTAATTTTACCGATAAGATGTCTTGTGTGGATAAGACGGGGTGTACTGTGCATTCATCAGCTTGGCCTTCAATCGTTTTCCCTTGCGTTTCACAAGGCTCACCTCAGGGTCACCCCTCCTGAGTGCCACGCCGCTTGATCTGGTGCCGTCAGCCAATTCGATAAAGTGCTTCTCTGGCTGGAACGTCATGTCAAACTTATTAAACTTCCCGATGTCCGATGTTGCTCCCATGTCTCCCGTGTTTAGCTGGATGCCGCTTGCCTTGAAAGCATATTTGTGTTCTATAGGCCAGTCAATCTAGCCCCAAAAGACAAAAAATTTGCAACAGAAATGTCTCATAGTTTTTATTGGTCTTAATACCCTCCTCAATCATATACTAAAAGTCTACCGCCATAGATAGAGTGGAACATATTTTTTTTCGAGATTAAAGGCCAAAGTTGTGCCCAACACTCTAAGTAAATTGAGTACAATAGGGGAACATTTTCAATTAATAGCTATCACTATAAAACTTCTCCAGTTGATTAGTGACATCATACCAAAGAAAAAATGTGTTACACGTTTTTGAGATTTTATGTTTATTATGCAAATTAGGCATTTATTCATAAAATTTACCATCATTTGCATTACAAAACACACAATCTGAAAATTGGATGAAGCCAGATTAAAAAGTAATTCTCAATTACTAGCTATCACTATGAAAATTCTCCAGTTGATAGTGGGTTCATACCAAAGAAAAAATGACTGATGATTTAAAAAAAAATAAAGAGCAGGACAAATAAATAAAGAGCAGGAAATTAGACCATTATCAAAAGAGAAAATAACCATTGTTATCCACTGTGGCACAGCTGTAATATTCAATTATAGATTTGACTCTGTGGCAACAAAAAAAGTTCAATCCATGTTCACATCCAAGTTTGCCGACATATTTGCACATATGCCTCTGCACTCTGTGCAAGCTAGGGAGCAGTCGAGGCCTTGACGACAGTTGTGCTGCAACCAGACTTGCACTTGCAGCGCAAAAGATCGAGCAAATATTGATGTGCAGGCAGGGGCGGAGTGGCAATCGCGACGGTCGGAAGTTTTCCCGGTCGGCCAACCGAGGTGCGGGCCGGCCCATAGACCTTTTATCCGCGAAAATCTATGCGATCTGCACTTCAGAGTTCTAAGAAGTCCAACCAATTTATACCATTCGCTCACTGTCTATGTCATTCATGGTTACCCTGCACACTCATCTCTCCCATGCTGATTTCTGTGTAGGCTAGCATACATTTTTTATCTTAATTCATTTACAGAAATGTAGGGGGATAAATGAGCGGCCCCTTGTCTAATGGCATGAACCTACAAGCGATCAAGTTCGAGGAAAACTACAGGATTTTTGACAGTCGACGGATTTGCGTGGTTGCTTGCTGTTTTAGCCTACACATGGATGGAAGGCAGAGAGAAAGGTTAGCGGAGCTAAAGCATTGACGTTATTGCTAGGCAGAAACTAGCACAAGCTAGTCTTATGTTGATATGTAGCCTAGCCCTAGCCTATGACTAATCAATGGGCCACTTAGGCTGATAAATGGTTTGTGGAACTCGTTGGAACTGTCTATATGTAAGTGCCTATTTTGTGGTTGATTGGCTTGTTGTATTGAATTAGCACTATCCATAGTTACTTTCTCCAAATGTAGCCTATACGTAGCCTATTAGTATTTTAAATTAACATATATTTTGTTTGTGCTATTGATGTGTGTGCGTGTTTGGGGGGGGGGGGGGGGGTGTTGGGAGGGGGTCCGGTGCCGTCAGAATTTTCCCGGTGGATTTTAATGCCCCACTCCGCCCCTGGGTGCAGGGTCCTGGTCAGTATGGACAGGAATGAGGCATGAGTCTGGGATCTTCCAGCCCCATTCCTCTGGTGGTAGCAAGTTTCCCACCCATTCTTGAATTTGATGGTACACTCTAAAGCTATGAAATATAGCAGATGAAGATGTTGTTGGCAAGTTGTGAGGGTGGATAGCTGTTTTGCTGTCAGTCACCTTACTATAAAAACAATCTACAAAGGCAAATGAGCAGATTCTCTCAATGACCTCAGACTGAAACTTTTTTATATTAGAACTTTTTTGTTGTTGCCACAGAGTCAAATCTATGGTAACGCTTTAGAATAACATGTGCTTTTTAGGTATTAACAGTGCATTATAAGCAGTTAACATTACTAACAGTTAGTTAACTGTTGTTATCCTTTAATAACATTAACTAACTGTTAACATGCAGCTTGTAAGTGTTAATAAGCAGCCTTTTAAGTTACTTACAAGCATATTTGTTAACAGTTGTAAGTGTTAACAAGCAGCTTGTTAATGCTTGTTAATGGTGTATAAGACAAAGAGGTGGATAACTAATACGCTTATAAGACCTTTCTTACCTATTTGTAGTAAATTTTGCAGCCCCCCAATCTAAAGCGAGGACCATGTAGCCTATAGCTCCACAAGCCCGACCTTCTTTCTCTATATATCTATCTAGCTTGGTCTCCTGCGTCATAGAGTGACCTCTTACTTACTGAACTACACTACTATCTGTGTTTTTGAAGAACATGTTCATATTGATTCTATATTCCGATAATATTCTATATCATACCAGCTATGCTTTTTACAAATATGTTTCTGATGGAAAAGTGGTGTTTAATTAATGCAAGAACAGACCACAAATGTTCGCCTCTGTTTGCGACTTTGCAAACTGAAACATGTTTCAAATCAAGTGTGAACGTTCGCCTATGTTTGCGACTTTGAACGCACCCACTTTGTCTTTAAGCCTCGGTTGCTAGGTAACCAAACTACATACAAAGCTGGCATAATATCTTTTGACTGCTGACAAACTGTTTTATGCATTCATTGAACAAAGATTATGGAAATTAAACACCACTTTTCCATCAGAGACATATGTAAAAAGCATAGCTGGTATGATATAGAACATTATTGGTATATAGAATCAACATGATCATTTTCTTCATAAACACAAATAAGAATGTAGCTCAGTAAGTAAGAGGTCACTCTATGACGCAGGAGACCGGGGTTTAAGTCCTGCTTGCTGCAGCAATTTTGAAGGTACATTTCTCACAGCTAAACCAAGCTAGATAGATAGATACAGTAGATATATAGAGATAGAAGGTCGGGCTTGTGGAGCTATAGGCTACATGGTCCTTGCTTTAGATTGCATGTTAACAGTTAGTTAATGTTATTAAAGGATGACAACAGTTAACTAACTGTTAGTAATGAATTGTTAACTGCTTATTATGCACTGTTAATACCTAATAAGCATGTTATTCTAAAGCGTTACCAAATCGGTAAGTGGATTTTACAGTAACACTGGTTATTTTCTCTTTTGATAATTGTCTAATTTCCTGCTCTTTATTTGTTTACATAAACATTGGTGGTTTTGTTTGTTTCTAATACTGTAAGCCTGGAAGAAAAGAAAAGAAGTTATGGCCTACCTCCTATTTTGTATATTAAAGTGCCTTCTGGGCTTTCTCTTCTACATCTGTATCTTGAATTGTGGTTTTGGGTACGTACAGTATTGTCTATTTACATATTTCAAAATCAATGACTTGTCTGTTAATAGTGGTTTCCGGTGAAAAATGTATTCCCTTTCACTATAATCTTTAAAGGGTGTTTTCTCAAAATTAGGTTTCCATACACTGTGGAGGAGAAATATCCACTTCAGTAACACCTATACTGTAAACTATTCATTACTTCTTTCTATCTATATTTTGTGTTTGATTAGGGAGTAGTTATGTTGATATATTTCCAATAGCCTGATATTTACTACATTGTATACCAAAAACATCTGACTCTAAATAGTATTTTCAAAGTCCCTTCTTTAATTTTGTCTTTCTGTATTGTCTCAACATAATGAAACAATACATTTTTAATCTGGCTTCATCCAATTTTCAGATTGTGTGTTTTGTAATATATGCAAATTATGGTACATTTTATGAATAAATTCCTAATTTGCATAATAAACATAAAATCTCAAAAACGTGTAACACATTTTTTCTTTGGTATGATGTCACTAATCAACTGGAGAAGTTTTATAGTGATAGCTATTAATTGAAAATGTTCCCCTATTGTACTCAATTTACTTAGAATGTTGGACACAACTTTGGCCTTTAATCTCGAAAAAAATATGTTCCACTCCATCTATGGCGGTAGACTCAAGGGCGTCGTAGTGGGGGGACAAGTGGGAATAAATTACCCGGGCCCCAAGTGGGGGGAGGGCCCCTAAGGAGTTGAATTTTATTCTCCTTAATAATAAATAATTTCCTTAATTTAAAGATCTTAATAAATGTTATTAACTAATATAGATGCAAATATTTCGGGTAAATGCATCAGTTGATTGATGTATTAAATTGTGTCCAAGCCAACATTGTTTGAGGGCAGGCACCTCTCTCCCTTGCACGAAATGGTTCAGTCCGCCTTCCCCTGCTAGGCGCATTTTTGAAGTAAAGTTCATTCTGCCGAAGTGGCAATGCAGACGGTCACGGTGTGAAGATGTCTAAGTCTAAGAAAGCTAAATCCGGTTCCCAGAAAAGAAAAGAGAGACAAGAAAGGGAGAAAAAAAGAAATGAGGGAAAACAAGTGTTAACAGCCTTCTTTCCCAAGAAAGGTGAGCCCAATGTGAAAGCAATAGTCTACAAATGAAATGAACTCCTGAAGGTTACAAACACTTCAATACCACCGCAAATCCGCGATTATCAGTGCTAAAACAGCATTAACACAAAATTAGAAATAACATGATGCCTGATTTATAGCCTACCACAACATTTCAATAGCCTACTAATTCGAAAATTATTATGAGCTAATAGCTTAACGTAGTAGGCTCAATGTTATATGTTCATGAGGAAAGGCTGTCAAATTAGTAGCAAAGCTAACTTGTGAAACGCATCACACTCAGTTAGCTATAGATAGCTGTTCTCTCAGCCAAAAGTGTTCAATTTGTATAGATAGCTGTTCTCAGCCAAAAGTGTTTTCATTAATTTCATGTTCTAGCTTTTAAACATTCTTCAAATAAAACAGAAATTCAGTGAAGTCTTGGGTAATAAGATTATTATGACTGCCGCGCAGCGAAGCGGCGGTCATATAGGTTTAGTCCGATTTTTTTTTCTTTTTTTTTTTTCGCATGCCCAAATTTCTGTCAATGATTCCCGGGACACTGAAAGACCGGGGTACACAAAACTTGGTGGGCATGTAACCCCACATGGATAGCATGGAACCATCGTTTTTCGTTTTGATCTGTAGCCCCCCCGCTGGACTGGACCCCCCGAAAGGAGGGTAGGGCAGACACAGTTTTCTGTAAATATCTCGAAAACCGTAGGGTTTAGGAGGACCATTTTTTTTTTGTATGTTGATCTCAAGGGGCCATGTCAACCCATTCCATAACCACTCATTTCATGTATAGCGCCACCTAGTTAAACACAAAAAAGTAAAAATGAGGTGTTGTAATTGAAGGTATCTGTGACCTAACAAAGTCAAAACTGTACAAAATTGGAAGTATAGGATCATTATGACACCCTCTGTATGCACGCCAAGTTTCGTGGAATTCCGTTCATGGGGGGCCACACAATAAATTAATTTATGTTACTATACACCAACTGGCCTGTAGGTGGCCGGAGACAGTTTTCTGTGAATATCTCGATAACCGTAGGGCCTAGGAGGTCCACCTTTTTTAGGTTGGTCTTAAGGGGGCATGTCAACCCATCCCATTACCACTTATTTTATGTATAGCGCCACCTAGTTAAAAATGAAAAAGCAAAAAATTAGGTGTTTTCATCACAATATCTCTGGCTGACAAGGTCAAAACTGCACGAAATTAAAAGTGTAGGATCATTATGACACCCTCCGAATGCATGCCAAGTTTTGTGTACTTAGTTCATGGGGGGCCTTACAATAAAATAATTTATGTGTACATTTAGTGACGTACACCAACAAAGATTCCCGGGACACTGAAAGACCGGGGTACACAAAACTTGGTGGGCATGTACCCCCACATGGATAGCATGGAACCGTAATTTTTCGTTTTGATCTGTAGCCCCCCCGCTGGACTGGACCCCCCAAAAGAAGGGTAGGGCAGACACAGTTCTCTGTGAATATCTTGAGAACTGTAGGGCCTAGGATGACCATTTTTTTCCGTATGTTTGCCTCCAGGGGTCATGTTAACCCATTTCATGTGCACACATGTGCACAAACAGATACACACACACACACACACATACATTCACAGTAATCATACGTATGACACATACTCACACAGTAGACATATGTACGCTTGCATGCACAGGCACATACGCAGGCACACACACACACACACACACACACACACGCATAACATAAACATGTACATGCACACAATTCAAGAATTTCTCAGAATTATGAACAGGCAAGATGGAGGTGGGGTTGTATAAAATTAATTTTACATGTGAAATTTATGAACTAATCATGTTTTGGTACTTGTTGTCTAGCAGATATCAGTGAGAATTGAGTGTGGATAATGCAATTTAGTGAGACAGTTAGAATCATATAGGCCTTTCAGAGTGATTTATTTTTGTGGAAAAAATGTGCTGGACTGGGCGGCGGTCATATTTTGTACCGCTCTGCGGTACATCTAGTTTTCTCTTATACAGTACATATAAGAGTTGTTAGATTAATTCAATGTGTGATTAGATAGTAGTTAGTTGTGAACCTCATGCTTCATGCTTACAGCCGGTGGTTGGTTGGTTGGTTGGGGGGGGGCATGGCCACCACTTGTGCATAGGGCCCAGAATTTGGTGCTACGCCCCTGGGTAGACTTTTAGTATATGATTCAGGAGGGTATTAGGACCAATAAAAACTATGAGACATTTCTGTTGCAAATTTTTTGTCTTTTTTGGCTAGATTGACTGGCCTAATACTTTCTTCATCAGCTACTTGTTTTATGTTGTCTCTCTTTCTACGCCTGCAAGCTGCTTCGGAGTGTGTGGAGCTCTTGAAGCATCTCCTTGAACAGTCTGTGGTTGGGGTGAGAACAGTCTTTGATAATGCTGTGTGCCTGCTGCTCATCTTTCATCAAATGTGGCGTTCCCAAAGATTCAATCTTAGACCCTCTCTTATTTAAATGTTTTATGTTTTTAGGAAATATCTCTGTTTCACCTATTGGTATTTCGTATTGTATTTATTTATGACCGCCGCTAGCGAAGCGGTCATATAGGGATTGTCAAAGTTTTTTTTTTTTTTTTTTCCCCGTCATCTACTTCCTGAATTTTTGGTCAACGATACCCGGGACACCGAACCACCGGGGCACATGGAATTTGGTGGGTATGTAGCCCCACTAGACTTTTACGGAAAAATTTCGTTTCGTCCCCGGGGGCCACTCCCTCCCCCCGTGCTGGGCCCCCCGAACCGCAAAAAAAAAACGTTTTTCCTAAATAACTACCTGAACCTTGGCACTGAGGATGAAGAATCTTTTATGGTATGTTGGTCTCAAGGGCCCACATCAATCTGGCCCATAATCATTCATTTGTGATTTGCACCCCTCCGGTAAAAAATGAAAATGCAATATTATTCTGCTTTAATCGCCCCTATCTTCAGTTAAGATGTTCAGAACTGCACCAAATTTTATGTGTATGATTGACCTGGCATTCTCTGGGGGTATGCCAAGTTTCGTCCATGGGGGGGTCTAAAAAAAATTAGGTTATGTGTTCATTTAGTGACTGTACACTCATTGGCCTGTAGATGGCGGTGCAGACATATACACATGCACACACACACAGGCACCCACATACTATCGGTATTAGAACGGCGGATACATAATTACAAATTCAGTAGGATTAAAAGAAAGCCAAAATAAATATTCATCATCATCATCATGGCTGCATTTCCAGTATTGGCGATAAGTAGTCGTTTGTCCACTAGATGGCGCATCGTTGCAGTGAGACGTAATTTTGTTGGAAGTTAAAAGTGGGTTGGAAAAACAATGGACGCTTCCTACAGTTTACCGCAGAGAACGTCTAATAAGGATAGGATGATGTTTACATGAAATGTAATTCCCATTTCTTCTTGAAGCCGAAATAAATCTGAGGATGTTTATCGGACATGCTTGGTTTTTACTGCAGGTACGTTCATCTTATAATATAAATAAGGAGGACCTAGGTAATGTTACCGTTAGCGTTGGTTGAGTGATGGAGGCCAATTTGATTGATTGCATTTGTAGAAAACTATAAATGCGGTTATACCAAGCAAATTGATAGCAGCACTGTAATTGTATCTTTCGACTGTCATTTGTTGCACGTGCTACAAAAATCATTCTGTGCAATGGAAGATTTACCAACGTTACACCGGTCTGATACAGTTTTGCCTATACATGCGTGAGACTGATGCCTGTTTATTTTGTTTTAAGTGCGTGCAGGATGTGAGAGGGGAATCGATGTGCTTTGATTCCAGCTTGGTAGTTGTAGTCTGTGAAATTAAAAAGCACGTGTGTGTGAAGTATCCAAACAATGACACCTTCATTTCATTATGGCTGCTTTAGCAACACACCTTAAGCTACTGTGCAGCGGTTCCCATTTAGAAGTGGCTACTTCATTCGCGCTTTCCTTGACTCATGGAGCTGCATGAATTTTATTACAACTTTTCGCCACGATATGGCAGTTTAAGTCCGCTTGACAATTTATGTTGTAAATAGGCCTACCTTATAAGCCTACCTGTAGCTTAGGGAAGCTAACAGCTTTCTATTAGGATCTAGTTTGTTAGTTACAGTTTTCCTCCCTGATGCATTTTTGCATTTAGAATAGCCAGAGCGTGGATATCTCAATCGGAAAATTAAACAATATCGGGTGCCTATGGACTAGGCTGGGTGATCTGCCCGCTATTTATTTTTTGATTTCTTAAAAGATTGAGCTTGGTCTGGTGAAAGCCAGACTAGCCATGGACCTCAGTTACACAATGCAAGGGAACATGAATCAGCCTATATTTACACGAACAATAACGGACAACAGCTCTTCAACTTTGGCCCGTTAAAATGTGTATGAACAGTCTAGCGACGCATTTCATCAAGGCCCATTTGGACATGTCAGTTATTTGCACCACTGGTTAGATGTAAAACAGCATTTCGTTTCAGACTACTGTTACTTAATTTGTGCATTAACAATAACGTTTCAGACTACTGTTACTTAATTTGTGCATTGACAATAAAGTATTACATGAACTAAAGATGACTAAAATCTTATGTAGAAGAAGAAACATTCACAAAAAATCCATCCATCCAAAAATGACCTTTGTTTTTGATAGCTGTTGAAAACAGCATGGAACTGAAAGAGATGTTTTTGTTTATAAATAAATAAATAAATAACATTATGCTGATTCCTTTTGCTTTTCCCAAATACAATGTAGCCTACAGGTGTAAGTGACATTTCATCAATCCAGTTGCACTGGATGAACTGTGATGAACTGCCCTACTTGTGATTGTTTAGAGATTTTAAAGGTTTTTTAACAATGCTACATCTTCTTTGGCTATTCTACAATCTATTCACTTTTTCAGCACCAGTAGGCTACTTTCTGTGCAGCCGCACACACACACTCAGGCATGCCAAACAAGCATACACAAAAGTTTCAAGAGTGGAGTGGGGGATGGAGTAAAATATGGAGACAAATTGAAGTGTGATTTATTTTCGCGGAACGGATGTACAGGACTGAGCAGCGGTCATATTTTGTACCGCTATGCGGTACATCTAGTTATTTATTTACTTATTTATTTAACTTTTTACAATTCTTGATATGATATTTTATGCATTACTTGATTTTTATTTCTTTTCTTACCCCTGCCTAGTAGGACCATTTAATCAAAATGTATTTCCGTATTGTCAACTCCTAACTGCCTCAATGGTAAAGCACTTTGAATCAACTCCTGTTGTTTTAAAATGTGCTATATTAATAAAGTGACTTGATGTGACTTAAATTACCCATTAAGGGACTGTTCGTTATTTATTTAAGGGGCCACCGGAGGAGTTTTGGGAGCGCTAGTCAAAAAAGACGTGACCCTCCCTCGCCAGCAAGAAATGTTTCTATGACCCTGCAAAGTGATTGAGAAAAAACGCATGACCCTCCCCAACAATGTATTGATGCCTTCTGTACTGGGTCAATTAGGGAGCTTGCATGCTACCACTCCTTCCTTGAAATGCCTTGAAAAGGCTGTCGTTTGCACAATTTCACAAATAATCACCGAAACATACTTGAAGTTTTTTTCCGCTGACTCTAGGAGGAGCTGCAGGGCCGTCGCGAACTTGACAGGTGCGAGGCCCTTTTCACTTACGTGCATGAAATCATGCGATAGCCTACTACACGTAGCCTACTTGTCGGTGCATTTTAATAGTAGGCTAATAGGCTACACCAGCTTGTCTAAGAGGGGGAATTGTATAGCCTATAACATTAGCTGAGTCACATACAGTAGGCTATTTGGCCATAAGCCGTTTATCATAGGCTACATCACGAAACCAAACTAGTGTAACAAAGCACTTTACAGAGATGGGAAGTAACGAAGTACAAATACTTTGTTACTGTACTTAAGTAGATTTTTCAGATATTTTTACTTTACTTTACTATTTTTTTTTTAGGCGACTTTTTACTTTTACTCCTTACATTTTAACACGAATATCGGTACTTTCTACCAAAGTCCTTTTAAGCAAGTCCCTCCACTCGGCGGCCATATACCAACATTTTATGGGCACTCATCGGGCACAGTCTTTGGGTCGAACTGCGCGTGCGCAAGGCTTCACGACACCAATCTTGCTCCAGCGGCGAGATCACAACACATGATTGGCACGATGTCTTCACAACACACCATATGATTGGCTCAATGTATTCACATGTCGACGTTTTGCCGAGGAAGGGGTGGGATATGTGTAGACAACGGTCATATTGGCGTGACAAACTAGCCCCATGCATTTCTATGGAGTATTTTTTGAGTGCTGTGTCTCCACATTAGAAAGTCTCTGTTTCTACTCCTTACATTTTACAAAACTGGGCCCAGTTTCCCGAAAGCATCTTAAGCCTAAGAGCGTCGTAAAGTCCCTCTTACGAACGTCTTAAGATTTGCCGACTGTTTCCCGAAACCATCGTAGCTTAAGAGCGTAGTGAAAACACTCGTAGATCTACGAGTGCTCCAGAGTTCTCGTTAACGGCTAAGAGCGTCTTAACAGTACTTCTCACTGAGGTCACCAACAGGACATACAGAGGAATTACAACTTAGAATACATAATCCAATTTACGTTCCTATTCTTTATTGTGTTTGCCTGTGACAAAAATGCAATCAGTTTAAAAACGAGACGTTGCCAGAATAGTTTGCCATTATCTTTGCTAAGTGAAGTCTATGTTTTATTAGGCCTATGAGGTAAAAGCAGAGAAAGGAACATGTGGTTTAGTCTTTACTGCATCAAAATCTAAGCCAACACATTTCCTCACTTTCTTACTCAACTTCTTTCTTATCTTCAAACGTGTTCTTAAGTGATACTGCGAAAAATTATTGCATGGTGCAACAATCTAATCTTAAATAATTACAATTCTTTATGTCTGTGTGTGGTATATAACCTAGCCTACTTGGGATGCACATGCAAATGTCAAAGTGTTTCTATTTTCATATTGACATTAAGCCACGTTAAGCTTTTTGCTTAGGCTACAATAGGCGTTAATGAAGAATAAACGCTTAGTGTCATCTTTGGCCAGATGTGAATTAATGTGTAGATCCGAAGTTTGAATGGTAGGCCTAGCTGTGACGTGCAGTCACCTGACATCACCATCAAATTAGAGGATATTTTAGAACTATTAACGTGGACAGCTCCCCTTAAGAACATCTTAAGAGCAGGCACGCGCGTTCACGCTACGAGCATGTTCGGGAAACAGTTGGAAAAACCAAACGAACGATCGTGAGATGAATCGTAGAGAACCCTCTTAAGAGCGTGTCTCCGTCGTTATCGGGAAAGTGGGCCCTGGCTCGTTACTTTAGTTTCAAATAATTTCAGTGGAGTTCCCATTTTCGCGGATGGGAATATAGCCTACGTTGTACTTGATGCACCACTTCAAGATGACTCGACAGATTTGGGCGGCATTCATTCGCGGCAAATCATTGCAGCTTGATGGTAGTAACGTTAACGTTAGCACGTTGTAGTATGTCTCAATTCAATTTAGTCAAAAATGCCCTCCTCCTCTCCTCGTCTTTGGTGCTTCCCTAACTTCTAGCTGCAGTGTAGCCTATATCCTTAGCAATAAGTATGCAGCATTGGGTCTTGAACAGGGATGTAGTGGAGGCTAAACGCAAGTAAACACAGTTTATCCACCTCTCAAAAGAGTTTATTCACCAATTACAATTGTTAATATTTAAAAATCACACTGTATTATCCACAATAACAATATGCACACTCATCAACACTCTATGAACCACTTAATGCCACTTGTATTTTAAGTTGCAACAAGTCTTGCCGATCCTAGCACTTACCAGCCGTCTTGAACTGACACGTAACTGTTAAAAACAGCACTCACTGATGCACTTATTCTTACTGTACTCTACCATTTTTTTTAAATTGTCCTAAAATTGTTGAGAATTGCTTTAAAACTTAAACTGTTAACCATGTTGTTAGTTGCTTTGGCTAAAAATGTGTCAGCCAAATGTAATGTAATGTAATGTATTGTTATAAACATTGGACAATAACCTCCACCATCATCAAACATGTTCTGAATGCCTTTTCTAAAAATCTGATACCACATGGCGCAGTCCACCTTACCATGATCACAGAATTCATAGTTTACCCACCTCTTATTTTACCACTATATTCCTGGTCTTGAAATATTCACAGAAATCCATAGGAATTATATATTTGTGTTGTTTTATCCAATATTAGTTGTGCAGATATATAGTCCATCTTATACACACCCATGAAGCCAACAAAGAAAATGCAAAAATAGAGACTTTTGTGTAATTATTCCATTTTGTTTAGACATTCTATATCAGAACCTGACATACAACCCAAATAGTCTACAAGAAACCTCAGAAATGCATACTTTTATTGTCAGTATGCATTTTGGGGAGTTTCCAGGGCATTACAAAACGCATGAGCATACCTTGGCAAATAATGGTCTAAAGTACTCATTTTTCATTCTTGATCTACTTTTGCACACAGCTTCGCAAGACCTGGTGCTAGGGCTCAGTTGTGTTTCTAAAATCATATCAAGTGACCTACAGGGCTGAAATGTGGTCAGTTCAGAGAAGCTTGTTATCCGGCAGAAAGAAAAAACAATATTTTATAGGCTCTTTAACTCTGTGCCAGTGCTTTCTAAGAAACTACAGGATCTTAGCTTTCTAAAGATGTCCAGCATTTGATGGTAGGCCAAAAGAACACACTGCCCTCTGAAGTAGGCAGTGCAATGTTGGGGGGGCCTAGAAATGGCCCAACAGGTTATGGGAAGATTTAAAAAGAGAGACTGGCACTCTTGCACTCTAGTAACATTTGTATGGTCCAGGTACCGTTGCATAAAAAATGGTTGTCATTCACAAGACTTACTTTTATACTTTAAGTACATTTCCAAGCCTGTAGCCTACTTTGCTACTTTTACTTGAGTAAATACGTTAAATCAGTACTTCTACTTTTACCAGAGTATTTTTTAACACAAGTATTTGTACTTGAGTATGGGAAGTGAGTACTTTTGCCATCTCTGGCACTTTAACAGGGGGAATTAATTGGACATCAATCATTGTGCTGAACGCTATTTGTCAATAAGCAGACTCGACATTCAAACTATTAATAAGATGTGCACTATGGAAACTGGTCTGTAGGCTAAATACTTGGACAAATAAATTACATTGACTCACCATATCCTGACTCAGAATAAAAAAACATTTTCTTGCTTACTTTGCCGCAAACTCAGCCATGAAATCATAGGCCATCTTGCAGGTAGGCTTATAGCCTAACGTCTTTTTGAAAGAAGGGCGAGCCCACTAGTCTCTCCTGTGACATGGAGATGCGCAAATAGTTTTTAATAGCCTGTTCAACTTTGAAAAGCTTCGTTCACCCGATGCCAGTCACTGATCACAATTTAAAAGTTCGGGAAGATTCATCTTTTTAAGTTTTAAGTGCAGTAGCCTTGGCCTATCTGTCCCCTTTTGAATTATATCTCGAGCCTATTGTGAGGTAGCCTACAGTGCGTTATGTCCTGGGATTCGGACGTGTTCCAAAATAAAAAAAAAACTTCGGGATAGATTTTTATAGATGGTTATGAGGAGCAATATGAGAAAGAAATTTGATGATCATTGATCGTTGTTTTGGGACGTTAAGCCTTTCATATGTGTCAGTGAAGGAGATTGAAGAAACATGCTGTCACGTCAGGTAACCTAAAGATTCTTAGTGATTATGAGGAACAATATGAGAGAAATTTGGTGATCACTGATTGTTGTTTTAGGACATTAAGCCACGTTAAGCTTTTTGCTTAGGCTACAATAGGCGTTAATGAAGAATAAACGCTTAGTGTCATCTTTGGCCAGGTGCGAGGCCTATCAGATGCGAGGCAATGGGTGACGGCCCAAATATTGCTGTTTTCATGAATACAAAAGTTGGGTGACCCTCCCTCGTAGAATAAAAAAAATGGGTGACCCTCCCCTCAACAAAGAATAAAACTTACTGCTTATTGTTTGTGATAATTTAGTAATCCAGTACTTACCCTGGAATTTCCTGGCTGTAATTTAAAGTATTATTAAATGTACATATTAAAAGAAATCCCCTCTCGATGCTTGGACTGATCTTCATTCTGAGCCACAAAGACAAACGGAATAATCCAAATTAATGAAACTTTTACAGAGTCAAAGTCAGAGTTCCCACCTCATGAATTTACAACGCTCCTGAGGGGACAGCAAAGAACACCACTCGGTGAAAGAGAGAGAAAGAGATGTAGAGAGAGTAGAAGAGAAGTCGTCCTCTAGCTATACCACTGAGCCGTCTCTCCCTCTCTCTCTCTGTCTCTCTCTTTATACAGTATGTGTGTGTGTGTGTGTGTGTGTGTGTGTGTGTGTGTGTGTGTGTGTGTGTGTGTGTTTGTGTGTGTGTGTGTGTGTGTGCGTGCGTGCGTGTGTGCGTGCGTGTGTGTGTGTGTGTCTGCCTCTCCTCTATTTTCTCTCTCTCTCACCCCTCTCTTTCTCTATTCCATCTCAATTTTTCAATCTCACTTTTTCCATCTCCCTCCCTCTTTCATACTTGGTGTCATCTGTTAGGTATGTCCTTCTGCCGCTTTCTCCTAATCACTTTTAAAACTTTTCTGCCAAAGTGAACACTTCACAATCAGAGGAACTTTGCTACTCTTTTCAAATACATGTAAACGATGTAGCTAGGGAAAAGGATGAGTGTGTTGAATAGCTCCTCTGCTACATTTTTTTTAAATGTGTGTGAATGTGTGCACATACGGACACATTCAGCCTTCAATTTGACACATTACTGATGCACTTGAGGTAGACAGAGAAACATAGTGTTACAGCAGATTCTTGTTTCAAAATAGCCTTTCAGGGACAGTTGGAGAACAATGTCCAAGCACGAGAGAATACTGTGTAAAAAAACTAATTGAAAAGTGAGGGAGGGAGAGAGTGTGTGGGTGTGTGAGTGTGTGTGTGTGTGTGTACAGGGGACCAAGACCCAACTTGCCAAGGTAAGACAGGAGATTAATGCACAAAAGAAATGTTTGGCTGAAAACTTCAGCAACAAAGATAGATTATCACAGATTCTAGCAGAATGTGAAAACCACAAGAAAAAAAACAAATTGCCACTTATAAAAAGAAAAAAAGTTTTAGGGAGATTTGAAGGTCTACGAGAATGCTGAATTAAACTGCTACATGAATGTGCAGGAGAGGCAGTGGCAGGAAGGACAGGCAACATTGGGCCTCATTCACCAATATCTTCCTAAGAATTTTCTTAACTGTGTGTTTAAAAGGGTCCTACGGAAACTCTTAGGCAGATTCACAAAGGTGTTCTTAAACCTCAGAATTGTTCGCAGTTTTGTTCTTATCATGCTGAATCCCATTTCTTCTGATGATTTATTTTTCTGCCAAAAATGTAGTCATCACTACTCAAATTCTGATTTAAACACAACTTGGGCAGTTCTCTAAACACATGCCATTGTTCACACTTTAGTTGAGGGGCCACAAACATGATGAACTCATGAGTAATTAACCTGACATACATGTAATCATGATGATCATGCTTAAGAAATCATGGTAACACTCCATAATAAGGTGCCATAATAAATAGCAAACTAGTAATTACCTAACCCTTTGTTAATTGTTACTAACATATCTATTTGCCACAATTTAATAGTTTTTTCATCATCAATTAAATATTTGTTGTTTGCATAAAATCTGTATGTTAATGTTTTAGCAAATCTATTAACTAATATTTTATTAATATGTGTTAATAGTTAACTAAATGTATTTTTGGCACTAATTAACAGTTATTTCTTACATCATTTAAATGTTAAATGTTTATTTACAAACTATATGTTAATAGAAAAGTTAATGACTTATTATTTTTTAACTAATTGATATTAAACTGTGCTTCTGCCTATCCCAATATGAACCACTCCCCATAGGACCCTTACAATAGATAGACAGATAGATACTTTATTGATCCCTAAGGGGAAATTCAAGAAAAAAAACACAGAGCTACCTTGACATGCCGCCACTCTTGTCGGCGCCAGAAACGCTTGCAATAAAGTTGGTTAAGCTTAATTAATATATTAGTAGTATATAGCTATAAGCGTGGGGCCCCTTATAATAAAGTTGGTTGAGCTTAAGTAATATATTAGTAATATATAACTATCAGTATGGGGGACCCTTATAATAAAGTTGGTTAAGCTTAATTAATATATTAGTAATATATAACTATCAGTATGGGGACCCTTATAATAAAGTTGGTTAAGCTTTATTAATATATTAGTAATATATAACTGTTAAGCTTTATTAATATATTAGTAATATATAACTATTAGTCAGACAGAGGGACTGAGACCAAAACTGGCTTATCACTTTTATTCCTTTAGGAAAAGTTCAAACAAAACATGCCTTCAGACACTGGCATACATAAAACAGCATCTGCACAAGCAAAATAAAAAGAAGTAGTTGAATGGGCTATATTACATGCATGATTCCTATACCATCACTGTCAGCCCTGCTAGCAAGGGAGACGTGCGTCATGGAATGTTCAGGTGCACAGAACGAGTTTACTAATATTTAATTACAACCTTTTAAGGTGTTCACTGATCCCAAGGTCCCACTGATCCTGATCTCTGAGCTTTGCACAGACAGAATGGGTGCCTCTAGCCTCTACTAACTAGTGGGGGTCCATTTATTTCTATTGTCATAAAATAAGTATGCATGTGAATAATAATATCGACTTTTTGATTATCTTGTCTTGTCTTGTCGTGTCTTGTAAGATGAGCTTTAATTATGCATATCAAAATCAGGTGCGTTGCTGTGGTATGAAATTAGGATGGTGACCATTTTGTATCAGTAAAAGCAGTCTTAAGAGGAGCAGTTTGCTCAAAACGACACACACATTAAAAAGTATAAACGAGAGGTGTTTTTGATGAGCGAGTTTTCATTTTTTTCTCTTGCTGTATGAGTGAGTCACCTTTAGTCACCTTCTCGAAACACGCCACTGAGTCTCCGATGAAGGTGGGGTTCACTGCGTTTTTAAATTCTTTGCCCATGGTCCTTCTCATGTATTACTTATAGGCTATAGTTCCCCAACAGAAGACCATGGAAGTGTGTGTGGAATATTGAAGAAGTCAATGAAAGAAGGGCCGTTTTGTGGCTACAAGAACCAAGCAGTTAAAAAAAACATTTCTGTTCATTATTATTAAATCTCTCCATTGCCTTGGGCTTAGTTTCTATCGCTTACCTACAAGGGGCAACCTTCAGCATTTACCTGAGCTGTTTATCCTCTTTAAATAAAGAAGGGAGAAGAATAGAGGAAAGAAACAGTATTTCTGTGACAATGGAGGGAAGAGAAAAACATGAGGGGAGAGGTCTTCTCTCTCTGTGTTTGGGAGATGGTGACCCGTTCAGCCGTACAGTGAGTTTGTCAGCGTGTCAGATGCTGTTTGTCGTATGGGGGCTTTTTTTTTTTTGCCTTTTCCCAGCTAAGATGTTCATCGGTGGCCTTTCAAAGCTCTGAACCTGAGTATGCTTCAAGGAGAAATCAAAGAGGGGGCAGACCGTGGTGCTATAAAGGAAAATGTAATGCTCAACGTCGCCAAACATCAAGTAAAAAGGACATCATGTTTCATAACAACCTTTTAGACTGTCTCTGATGTTCTTCTAACTGGCCGATCACAGACCACTATCCTCTTTTCGGTGACGATTCCACAATAAAATATGCAGATTCCTATTGGGATGGTTTGCCTCAACCAGTTGATTACCGTCAGTTTAACCAGCTAAATATCAAGTGACTTAATAAAGAAGTTTATTTCCAGGCTTCAGATAAAATATATTTATCCATGTCCTCCTGAGGTATATAAGTCCAATGAAGAGTTTGCTTGTGTTTTGCATTTCCAGCTTAATGTGTGTACCTTGAGAAACCTCAAATAAGGAAGAGCCCTATGAATAACAGAAGATGGACATTAAACTGAGAGCAGTGTGTGTGTGTGTGTGTGAGGGGGGGCATATTTAAAGCAACACCAAAGAGTTTTTGTACCTTAAAATAATGTTTCCAAAATTGTCGTTCATTAACTCGTAACAGGATGAACGGCACTTCTGCATTCGCTTTGCGGCCCTCTATCGGCTATAACTGCACTATGTAAGTTTGCCAGATTGGGTAGCGGATCTGTAGTTCGATGGAATGAGACATAAGAAACTCCAAATTTGACTTGCATGATGTCGCAATACATCATACTTTCATAAAATCATGCAACATATTCTACCTTGTCTGTGGACATCGTTATTTGCAAAGCCGGAGCTGGATAAACAAATAGCGTGCGTGCGACAAAGGAAAAGTTCTTTGGTGTTGCTTTAAACAGGCCTTAGGCATACTGCTACAACTGCTACATACTGCCTGCCTGAATGTCATCTTACATTTCAGGACCGAGAAGATTCACTTGTCTACTGACACATGGCTGTCAACTGCTTAGTAATTCTTCCACAGTCAGTCTAAACCTCACCTGCAGTTAAAATGACACATTCTTTGAGGCTCTTAAAATGCAAGACAGCGACATTTCAAGTGAAATATGCCTCACAGACAGTGCTCCGGCATAAACTGGGTTTGACATTTTCCTATTTTTTAAAGCATTCTGTATTTTCATCAAAGAACTTGTTTGCACCACCCCATCATTTGAGAGACTAAGCTATGAAAAGCAGTTGAATAAGACATTGGCAGGTGATTAAAGTTTGGTGGTTGGTGATTGATCTATATATATTTTTTATTTTTTTTGTATTTTAAATAGTAAAAAAATCCAAACAAATAAAACAGACACTTCATGATTGGAAGTTGGTGCTCCCTGAGTTCTACCTTTCCCACTTTCTGTGCCATCATTACAATGGCACGTGCCGAAAAGAGAACATTCGGCTCTTTTGTCATACTGCTGTCGGTAGGCTGTTTTATCCTCTCATTGTTTCATTTTACAGTTGAGGCCAGCTTTCTCTGTTTGATTAAACACTACACTTGAAAGCTGTCGCGGGGATGGCTTGACTTTTTCTGGGTTTAACAACGATTTGCGTGTGTTATAAGAAGAAAGATGGATAGATAGGCATGATGAGAGAGATGGGGAGGGGGTGCTTTCAGCCCATGAGTGACAGGAACACACTGTAAGAGGTTCTTCTGAAGATGAGCCCGTGGAGACGTTGCGCTAGCGCGCCAGTGTGCGGAAGTTCTCCGTGCGGACCGGTGACTTTTTAACCCTCTTCATTAATATTCAGCCGCCACGGAGCGCCGGCCGCGTCCAGTCGACTTCCCCTCTCGACACGCCGCGCTCAGACAGACCCTGGAGAGAGGGCAGCTGCTCCCCACTATGAATACAGATCTGCTCCAATGGCCCAATTAATAATCAGACTTATGCACATTTCTGTAGTCTGTGTGTGAGGCTATTCGTAAGCTGAGTGTGATATAGATGCTTTAAAATCATGACGACCACCATAATTGACCATTCTTGTGGCAGAAGGTTACAATTTTCAGTGGATTATAATAAATACAACTTCCACTCGTAAAAACACTGATGACAAAAAAATTTCACTTGATTTTTCCTGGTCAACTCTTTGGCCCTTTTTTCAAGGCTTCCAGTCAACAGTGCTATGATGTGCTGTTTGGGAAGCTGTCACTAGTGGCCATTCATCTCCAACAAATTGACCCCAAGTGGGATTAATTCGAAAATATTTACTGCTTACTTCAAACTTGTGGCTTTCTAATTGTCATAAAGAATTAGGATAAATGAATTAGAATGCCGCGTTTCAAACTGCAATTTCAGTCCATTGAAGCCAATCTCAAAATTCGGGTTAGCTAAATACAAGGTCAGATTTCAATATTTGTACTTGTCGTGATTAAAGCCCCAACATCATTCCCCTGTTTGATATCATATTGTTTTTGTTTTCTATCATTGTATCGTTCTCGGGCAGCGTTAATTGGACAAGCACGGCAGTCAGAAAGAAAAACTACGCCGCTCTTGACATGTTCATTTAAAGTTGCTAATCATATGTAAATATGCAAAGAATGGTCCCTGTGGGCTTCCTTTGAGATGCAAATATGGATCACTAACAAAGGTAGAGAGAGATACAGACGTAGCCTGTCTGAAGACAATCTCATAAGAATATTAGACTTACAGTGCTGCAAACTAATCACAATTGGCTTTGTCCCCCTCCTTCAATTCTGAAAATATTGTCTGTAAAACAACATGTCCCATATTTCAATATTTTCAAGTACAACTTAAAAAATGTAGTTTTTCAATGATCTATTGTGAAATGATGAACATATATTAACATTTATTGTCCTAAAACATTGTAACTAAATATGTGGTCTTAAAAAATGTCCATACTGTACTGTTGATTTTCAAAATCAGAGATTGTGGTGCCAAAAAAGCTCTTAATGGGTTTAGAATTACAAGAGGATTGCTGTGAGCTACACACATGGCAAAACATACAACAATCTGCTTTGCATTCTTCAATGTGTGTTTAAAGATTAGAGCAATCTTCAGACAATATGCAGTATCCTTTGTGTTCAAACAGTAGTTATTAACCCAGATATTAAACTAGATTCAGGTTCCAGCCAAAACCTCTTTTTAAACATCTGTAACAAGTTGGGTTTGTGTGTGTGTGTGTGGGGGGGGTGGTTTGGAGGGTGTGGGAGGGAGGGGGGGTAAATGTCTGTATGTGGGGGTCTTTTGTGTTTATGCCTCTGTATGTGTGTATGTTTTGCCTAAACGTCATCTCTGCGAACTAACACACACACACACACACACACACACACACACACACACACACACACACGCACACACACAAACACACACACACAGAACCATCTGTGCAGGTGGAGCGGAGCCAGAGAGAGATACGTGTGTGTTTAAGAGAGGAGTCTTAGAGCCTGTGAGCTGTTAGCCGTGTATCAGTGGCCGGATCTCACCAAATCCAGCGCTCAGCCCCCTCCGCTCGCCTCTGCATGTTAACCAGTGTTCTCCCTAATCCTGCCATCAGCCTTCCACGACGCCCCCATCAGCGTCTTCGCCGCCGCTACCGTCGCCACCACTGCCGCCGCCACCGCCGCCGATGCCTCACACTCCAACACTTATCAGTGTGACGGTGCCGACAGCGAAGGTCGACGCTACGGCGGTTTGCGTTTTGTTTTTTTTCCTTATTTTTTCTTCCCTCCACGCAGTGAATCAGAGAGTGTGATCTCGATGCCTCTGCAGGTAGCGGCGCATCCATTCAACCTCTCCAGGTGCAGGATGCCCATGAGAAGACGCTGAGTGGGGTGGAGTGTTTCTTTGGTTGTTTTTGAGAAATACATCAAAAAAACCTCAAGCCTTCGTGTTCATCTTTTGTTCACTTCTAGGTCATTTGACAAAGAATCTTCTTCGAGGTTATACAGGTGAAGGCAATAGAGATGTTTATGAAGCACAACATGCAGTATAGTGCATATCTATGACTATATACTTTCTGTAAAGAAGCACCACTTGAGTTTTGGAGAGCAGATTTCACTCCAAAGTAAGCCTGCAAGGAGGAGCTCAGTAATTAAAAGAATCTCAGTATGCCAGCGGCGAGTGGAAATCGTCTCCACTTGTGTGTGTGCACCTCAAATGCAAGAGGTAGGGAGAGGAGAATGTATGTTGAGAATGCATTGGCTATGCATTGTGTGTGTGCATGTGTCTGTGTGTGTGTGTGTGCATGTGTCTGTGTGTGCGTGTGTATGTGTGTGTGCGTGCGTATGTGTGTGTGCATGGCATGCTTGTGCTTCAGTGTAACTAGATGTACCGCAGAGCGGTACAAAATATGACCGCCGCCCAGTCCAGCACATTTTTTCCACAAAAAGAAATCACGCTGAAAGGCCTATATGATTCTAACTGTCTCACTAAATTGCATTATCCACACTCACTTCTCACTGGTATCTGCTAGACAACAAGTACCAAAACATGATTAGTTCATAGATTTCACATGTGAAATACATTTTATACAACCCCACCTCCATCTTGCCTGTTCATAATTATGAGAAATTCTTGATTGTTTGTGTTATGTTTATGTTATGTGTGTGGGTGTGAGTGTGTGTGTGTGTGTGTGTGTGTGTGTGTGTGTGTGCGTGCCTGCGTATGTGCCTGTGCATGGAAGCGTACATATGTCTACTGTGTGAGTATGTGTCATGATTACTGTGAATGTGTGTGTGTGTGTGTATCTGTTTGTGCACATGTGTGCACATGAACTGGGTTAACATGACCCCTGGAGGCAAATATACGGAAAAAATGGTCATCCTAGGCCCTACAGTTCTCAAGATATTCACAGAGAACTGTGTCTGGCCTACCCTCCTTCCGGGGGGTCCAGTCCAGCGGGAGGGCTACAGATCAAAACGAAAAATGACAGTTCCATGCTATCCATGTGGGGTTACATGCCCACCAAGTTTTGTGTACCCCGGTCTTTCAGTGTCCCGGGAATCCTTGTTGATGTACGTCACTAAATGTACACATAAATTGTTTTATTGTAAGGCCCCCCATGAACGAAAGTACACAAAACTTGGCATGCATTCGGAGGGTGTCATAATGATCCTACACTTTCAATTTTGTGCAGTTTTGACCATGTCAGCCAGAGATATTGTGATAAAAACACCAAATTTTTTGCTTTTTAATTTTTAACTAGGTGGCGCTATACATGAAATAAGTGGTAATGGGATGGGTTGACATGGCCCCTTGAGATCAACATACAAAAAAAAGGTGGACCTCCTAGGCCCTACGGTTCTCGAGATATTCACAGAAAACTGTCTCCGGCCACCTACAGGCCAGTTGGTGTATAGTAACATAAATTAATTTATTGTGTGGCCCCCCATGAACGGAATTCCACGAAACTTGGCGTGCATTCAGAGGGTGTCATAATGATCCTACACTTCCAATTTCGTGCAGTTTTGACTATGTTACGTCACAGATACCTGCAATTACAACACCTCATTTTTACTTTTTTGTGTTTAACTAGGTGGCGCTATACATGAAATGAGTGGTTATGGAATGGGTTGACATGGCCCCTTGAGATCAACATACAAAAAAAAAATGGTCCTCCTAAACCTTATGGTTCTCGAGATATTCACAGAAAACTGTGTCTGCCCTACCCTCCTTTCGGGGGGTGCAGTCCAGCGGGGGGGCTACAGATCAAAACGAAAAACGATGGTTCCATGCTATCCATATGGGGTTACATGCCCACCAAGTTTCGTCTACCCCGGTCTTTCAGTGTCCCGGGAATCATTGACAGAAATTTGGACATGCGAAAAAGAAAAAAAAAAAAAAGAAAAAAAAATCTGACTAAACCTATATGACCGCCGCTTCGCTGCGCGGCGGTCATAATAATAATAATGATAATAATAGATTTCATTTAAAGTGCCTTTCATGTCACCCAAAGACACTGCACAATAATGGCAAGAGTAACACAGTCATAAAAGCAACATGTAGGGACAATACATATAGACTGTACACTTAGTAAAAGACACTATGTGGGTTGGTGTATGTGTGTGTGTGTATGTTTCTCTGTGTGTGTAGTGAAGAGAGTGTGTGTGTGTGTGTGTGAGTGTGTGTGTGTGTGTGTGTGTACTTGAGTGTGTTGGTGTGTATTGTGTATGCAGTCTTTTGCAGTCTGCACCATGCGTGGTCAGGGAGAGAAGGGGGAGGTAACAGGCTTTATTGACATGGGGTAGTCGGAATGGGAACTGGAGGAATGGCAATTTCCAATTTCCCATCGCTCAGATTGCCATTCCTGACTGCGCACTGGAGTGGGCCCAGTGCCATTTTCACAATCTATGGTCCGGAAAACATCCTTCAATTCCTGCTCAACGCCTCCACTGTACACCCACCCTCTGCAGAAATGGACTCTCTCTCTCTCCTCTCTCTCACTCCTGTCTCTCTCCTCTCTCTCTCTCCCCTTTCTCTCTCTCTCCTCTCTCTCTCCCCTCGCTCTCTCTCTCTCTCTCCTCTCTCCCCTCGCTCTCTCTCTCTGTCTCCTCTCTCTCACTCCTCTCTCTCTCCCCTTGCTCTCTCTCTCTCCCCTTTCTCTCTCTCTCTTCTCTCTCTCACTTCTCTCTCTCTCCTCTCTCTCCCCTTGCTCTCTCTCCCCTTTATATCTCTCTCTCCTCTCCCTCTCCCCTCGCTCTCTCTCTCTCCTCTCTCTCTCTCCTCTCTCTCCCCTCGCTCTCTCTCTCTGTCTCCTCTCTCTCTCTCTCCTTTCTCTCTCTCCTTGCTCTCTCTCTCTCTCCTCTCTCTCTCTCTCTCTCTCTCTCTCTGGTGCCTTCTTCCCATCTTTCCCACTCTCCCTCTCTCACTCCTTCCCTGTCTCTCTCTTGTGCCCTCTTTCTATACTTTTCTCTCTTCTCTTCCCACCCTCTCTCTCTCTCTCTCTCCTCTCTCTCTCTCTCTCTCTCTCTCTCTCTCTTTACTCTTTCTCTCTCTCCTGCATTTTTCCTTCTCTCCATCCCCTCCCCTCCTCCCCCCTTTCTCTCCCCTCTCTCCCTCCCCCTCACCTCTCCATCGCTCGTCTCTCTCACTGTCATGTTTTCTGGCTCATTGGGCACCATCAGGATTATACAGAGAAACAGGGGAACGTAATTGGAGTCACACAATCGGAACACTTAACAATTTAGTGCAGTGGATTTGGAGTGACGTGAATGAGATTGTGTGTGTGTGTGTGTGTGTGTGTGTGTGTGGTGGAGGGCTGTGTGATCAATTGTAATGCATATGCATATGTATATATTTGCCTGTTCTCTTCTTTTCTGAGTGTATGGTGTATTGGGTGTATGTGAGACGCATGTCTATCATTTCTTTAGTGTGTGTGCACGTGTGTGTGTGTGTGTGTGTGTGTGTGTGTGTGTGTGTGAGTTTGTGTGTGTGTGTGTGTGTGTGTGTGTGTGTGTGTGTGTGTGTGTGTGTGTGTGTGTGTGTGTGTATGTGTATGTATGCCTCTTGAAAATGTCTAAGCACTTAGAAATTCCAGCACTTATTCTTATGCAGACCATGGAAGCCCTGCAGGGCTGAGAACGTCTGATAGGCTTATGAGCAGCTTGTCCCCCTCTTATTGAGACACACACATACACACACACACACACACCTACACACACACACACACACACACACACACACACACACACACACACACACATATACACAAACACACACACACACAAATACACACATACTCTTTCTCTCTCACTCACTCACTCGCACACACATACACACAACCAGCACCTGGCCATGGTGCACTGTGGCACTGAGCAGGATACAGGCTGACTGCTAATCAACCACCGGCTAATTAATCAATAGCGTAATCATTATACTCTTTAATGAGCGATTAGCGGGATGTCCTTTCATGTGCTCATCCTACTGGTACTCTTTCTCTCTCTCTTTCTCTCTCCCTCTCTCTTTTTCTGTGTCCCTCTGTTCTGTTTCTACCTTTCTTCCTCAATCTTCTTTCTCTCAATCTTCTTTCTCATTCTCTCCACCTTTAACGTCTCCCTCTTTTCTCTTCTCCGTCTCCCCCGCTCTCCTTATGAATAAAAATAAAAACAGGGCTTTGGCAAAACTTTCTCTCTCTCACTTCTTCTCTCACTTTTCCTCTTGCTATATGTGTGTGTGTGTGTGTGTGTGTCTGTGTCTGTGAACATATGCCTGTGAGTGTGTGACTACTCTCAAGGATTCTTGCTCATCTGGAGGTAGAGGCCTGAGAGAGAGTGTGTGTGTGTGTGTGTATGTGAGAGTGAGTGAGTATATGTGTGTGAGTGTGTGTGTGTGTGTATGTGTGTATGAGAGAGTGTGTGCATGTGTATGAGAGAGTGTGTGCAAGAGAGAGAGAGAGAGTATAAGTGTGTGTGTGTGTGTGTGTGTGTGTGTGTGTGTGTGTGTGTGCTCTGTAGCTTTAGACCTGTATCAGTCTTCCATCTTTCCAAACAACACACTGGCAGGTGAAGAGGAGAACCGTAACTTGCCAGAATTCACATGTTACTATAGAAACCAGCTGATGAGCTACAGTAATTGGAGAACGATGTGCACAGAGAGGGCAGGAGAGAGAGAAAGAGTGAGAGACAGAAAGAAAAAGAGAGATATATATTTACCACAGATGGACCTGTATGTTTCCTGAAAGATGTAGGTGTTTTGTTATTTGAAGGACTTGATTGTCAGTAGGAAACTTGGTGGTTTTAAATTGGATGGGAGAAGCAGAGAGAAACGACATCAAGCCCACATGTAATCAAAGAAAAGAGAAAACCACAATGTTTCCAGGATCGTTTAGTGTGTGGGTTTGAAGAGAATGCTATTCATTCTAAAGAGCGGTCACAAAGGATTGTTCTCCCTATCGAATACAAACATGACTGTTTATGAAATCGATCTCAGCCAAATGTTTCACAAAAAAATCCCCCCCCCCCTCTTTTTCGCCCCCCTCTCTCTGTTTTGCCTCTTGGAGGTGAAGGTGTGCCTCCCTGACCTTTTGGGCTCTCTTAAAAAGGTCGTGAGCGGTTTGAGGCAGTGGTGGGGGCCTCCTCTATCATCTTAAAAACGCAGGCTTTTCATAGCTGCCACTGACATTTCCTATGATGTGGACGCTGTTCTCTCTCGGCCGCCTCTCGGCCGCCATTCGGCCCCCTGAATGCTTTTTTTGGTGGCTTGGCCTCGCCTTGCCTCCATTCAGATTGGTGTGGACAGAGCGCACCCAGAAGTCCCTCAGATGATTCAAGCAGACCAGACCTCAGACGGGTATTCAGAGAGCCACAGAAAGGACAAAATCAGTAGTTTGTGTGGGTCTCTCCCTCTCTCTCTCTCTCTATCTGTGTGTGTGTGTGTGTGTAAGAAGAGGACAGTAGTTGTGTGTGTGTGTGTGTGTGTGTGTGTGTGTGTGTGTGTGTGTGTGTGTGAGAAAAGAGAGAGAGAGAGAGAGAGAGAGAGAGAGAGAGAGAGAGAGATGGATAGACAGTCAGACAGACAAACAAACAGATAGACAGACCAGATGAGCACCCAGACCTAAGACGAACATTCAGAGAGAAAAAGTAAGGACCGTGAGAAGGACAGGGCACTAAGAAAAAGGCTGCGAAGAAGACCACAGGGGAAAGGAAGAGAAAGATAGAGAGACCAAGGGTGTAGTGGTATAATAAGAGGTGGTAAACTATGGAATCCATGATCACGGTAAGGTGGATTGTGCCATGCGGTATCAGATTTTTAAAAAAGGCATTCAAAACATGTTTGATGATGGTGGAGGTCATTGTCCAATGTTTACAATAATACCAGTGGTATTAAATGGCAGTGATGGGCTACATTTGTCAGTAGCTTGGCAGTAATGTCGTTATTTACAAAACCAAGTAACTTTTCAGTAGCTAAGCTCTTTTATTGATCAAGTAGCGCAGTAGCGTCCTCAAAAGCTAATTTCTCCTTAACATTTTTGACATTTCACATATAACAGCGTTTCCCTGCAGCCATCAAACACATAAATTAGGAAAACAGGATATTTCTGTGTCGACGACAACACACCAGGTACAAGCGCATGCGTAGGCATACAGACTAATGTTCACGGTGACGACACACCATCGACAGCGACACACACACACACACATACAGACACTGGAGGGAAAAGACAGAATGGCAGAGAGCCCAAGATCCGTTGAAGAGCAACATGTTACACCATGGCCATACCTTCAAACGTAGGCTACATCACTTTAGTCGAGACCAACGAAATTAAATATATTTTCAGATGCCTTCTGTGAAAGAAAAAGGTTCCTGTCGACGTCAACGAGATCCAACACAAACAAACGAACACAAGTTCAGGTGATTGAATTTCATTGAACTACCGTTTTTCCACTTTGCATCAATGAATGAAATTAAGATTAAACCAGCTAACAAAAATAATTAAGCAAGAGGTGAGAGAATGGAATAATTGATGATGTTTAAACAGTATAACATGCCAATCATATTTTAGCCTTTATCTGACTGACATTTGTGTTGATCACTAAAATTGCATTGACTTGGCATGCAGTTTGATTAACTGAAAGTAGCTATGATGTAACTTATCAAGCTACTTTTGACCATTGGTAACTTAGCTTGCTACATTTGTATGGGTGGTAGCTTATGTGTAGTGAAGCTGAATTTATTGTAGAGTAGCTGGTATCTTAGCTCACTACACATATCAAGTAGCTTGCCCATCACTGTTAAATGGTTCCTAGGGTGTTGATGAGTGTACACATTGTAGATGTGGATAATATAGTGTGATTCTTACAAGTTGCATAGAGAGGTGGATAAACTCTAAGAGGTGGATAAACTCTCTGGTAACACTCCATAATAAGGTGCCATAATAAATAGCAAACTAGTAATTACCTAACCCTTTGTTAATTGTTACTAACATATCTATTTGGTACAAGTTAATAGTTTTTTCATCATTAATTAAATATTAGTTGTTTGCATAAAAACTGTATGTTAATGCTTTAGCAAATCTATTAACTAATATTGCATTAATATGTGTTAATAGTTAACTAAATGTATTTTTGGCACTAATTAACAGTTATATTTTACATCATTTAAATGTTTAATGTTTATTTGCAAACTATATGTTAATAGAAAAGTTAATGACATATTATTATTTAACTAATTGTTATTAAACTGTGCTTCTGCCTATCCCAATATGAACCACTCTCCATAAGACCCTTACAATAGATAGATAGATAGATACTTTATTGATCCCCAAGGGGAAATTCAAGAAAAAAACATGGAGCTACCTTGACATGTTGCCACTGTTGTCAGCGCCGGAACCGCTTGCAATAAAGTTGGCTAAGCTTAATTAATATATTAGTGGTATATAGCTATAAGCGTGGGGTCCCTTATAATAAAGTTGGTTAAGCTTAATTAATATATTAGTAATATATTACTATCAGTATGGGGGACCCTTATAATAAAGTTGGTTAAGCTTTATTAATATATTAGTAGTATATAGCTATCAGTGTGGAGCCCCTTATAATAAAGTTGGTTAAGCTTAATTCATATATTAGTAATATATAACTATAGTCAGATGGTGAAGGGACTGAGACCAAAACTGGCTTATCACATTTATTCTTTTAGGAAAAGTTAAAACAAAACAACAAGTAGTTGAATGGGCTATATTACATGCATCATTCCTATACCATCACTGTCAGCCCTACTAACAAGGGAGACATGGAATGTTCAGGTGCACAGAACGACAGTTTATTAATATTCTGAGACTCCCTAAACACTCACAGACGTAGACCATACGGAGGTAATGCATAAACATAATGCTAAACTAAATGTACATTCATTTCCTGCTAGACTGAATTGCACTTTCCATGCACACTAAGCTGAACTGCTTAACTACACTGAATGCATGGAAAGTTGCTAGCGGAGTTTACAGCTAGTCACGTTAGACCAGTGGTTCTCAACCTTTTTTGAGCAAACGCCCCCCTGACCTTACTTTGATCCTCTGGCGCCCCCCCCCCCCCCCCCCCCCCCCCCACACACACACAATTTAAAAAAAAAAAAACTACACTCCCGGGTAGGCTATAGGCCACTCACACTCATGCTATATTGCTTAAGTAAAAAAACGAGCCCATTTCTGTGCTGTTTTGGTTTCTTCTAGCCTGGCGGGCCATCCTATATCATTGACATGTATAGTCTGGCATCGAATCATTCACCTCGCTTAATCCAAGGGGCGGGGAGAGAATTGTCTTTCAAACTGCCTAGGCATGCAATAGGCCAGCGCTACGACCATATCCGTATCCGGTCGGCAAAACGGCAAATACATCCTTCTTCGAAAGGAATGACTTAAGTGCATTGTGTTGATCTACTTTCAAAGAAAAGCACAAGTCCAACTCCTCCAAAGTTGACGCCAACGCCGATTCAAACAACCGCTCTTCGTTTGCCATAGCCACCTTCCTTGTTGTTCACCGTCGCAGGATGTCGTTATCCTGTTAAGCCCGCCTTAAGACTCTCTAACGAAATAGAGCGCTGTGATTGGCCGTCATCCACGGTGTTAAGCCAATAGAAATTCCTATGGTTCGATACTAGACGTACAAGCTGAGCAAATTAATTTGCCGCCGCTAGGGTGCGTCTAGATTTCTAGGCTAGGTTTCTTCTGGAATTATAAGAAAATGTCCCTATGAGCCTATTTTATTATTAAGCAGATTTAGCCCACTGTTAGAAGCAATAGGAGACTGGTTGGATAAAAAAAAAAACACTACCACATCAGCATTGGTTGTAATGATTTTTTTTTTTTTGTAATTAATAGGAACATTAAATGTAGGCAACAAGACGTGTCATTTTATCATGGACAAAAATCAAGTGCACATCACGTGAACAACATATGCACCATCGCAACAATCCAACCAATCACAAAACAGATTCTGCGCGTGAGGCCTGTTTAGGCCTATATTTCGTATTTGATTAGCAACTGTGTTTTTCGTGGAGACTACGGTCAGGTGGTCGTTTCTAGAAAAGTTAGCAACGACGTTGCTCAACCACCATGGTACGACGCAACTTGCGACCAAACAACGACACTGTTACCTAGTGTTCATGTGCTTCGGAAAAACCTTTCTCCGAGTGAAAACATCATCATTCAGCGTCATTCACGTCACTTAATGTGTGAGTCAGAGGTCGGAAACTGGGGCTAGATTTTGCTAACAGAGTTGCCCAGTTAGGGGCTCGTCATCACTTTTGTCGTCACGTTGTAGTTCGTTTGTAGTCCATGTGGCCTTTCATGTCCAACAGTTTTAATGTGAACTTGGGAATTTGCCCTTTTTATCACTTGAAAAGCTGCATATCTTTCTTTAACGAGCATCTTACACTATATTTTAAGCAAATACAGTTGTTTGTTTAGGATTAGTGAGTGTATGTTTTAACCTTTGTTGTGGCATCCGTGTTTGTCACACATTCGATGGCAAAGCACTTGAACACTTGCTGTCGGAAAAACAAAGTAGCCATGGGGGCGGTCCTTGTCATTCCGAGGTGCTCTGAATGCACCCTTACACCTGTTCCCAGAAAGCATCGTACCTGTGTCGCAATTCACTACCTCCGACGTTCGAACACCGTAGTTCCAACAACGTTGTTGATGATGCAGCGATACATATCATTGGTGGAAACAGTGGCAACGTATAATACCCCACCCCCTAGAAATGTTCTGTCACGGCCTATGTCGACACTTTTCTAATCTAAACCGAGTGATTAATGCTGGCATTGTCATTGCCATCAGCCAAAACCTAAACCTATTGCAAGCATATAAAACAGTTAATTTAAGCAGACCAATATGAGTCATTATTTGTGTTAAATATCTATGTTGGAAAAAATATATAGCCTGGACAAATGTCTGGGTATCCCATAGGATAACAACTGTCTCGTGGCTTAACGGCAGCGCGTCAGTGCGCTGAGCGCTCGGCCGGAGTTCGCGTCCTATGTCTTCTTTTCATCTCTGACTAAGAGTAGGCCTACGAGACACAACAATAGGTTTTGACCATACATATTTATGTATATAGTTACTCTACATCGAGAGACCATAGGTAGGCCTATAATACATCAGTCAAAATCAATTGAATGTCACACTAGTTCACCTGCAGGTAGCGAGAAGCAAGAGGACAATCTCACATCATAAGAAAATCGAACCTACAACGTTGGGATAATAAGTCATCTGCTTTAGCCACTACACTATTTATCACTGCTGATGTAAGGGACTGTGAAGATTATAATACTAAAAGCAAGGTAATACTTGAATTAACATAAATAGCAAGAATGAGCCAAGTAGGGGAGTCAGTGTCTTAATCAAAATTAAGCTACAGGATAGATCAATCATTGAGTCATGAGATAAACATCCACTTCGCAAATTTTGGTTTAGGCGGTTGTGATTTTTGGTTAGGCGCTCCGGACACCAACAGGAACTACCAAGGAACGACACAAGTGCAGTACACAAGTGCAGTAGTTCAAACGACCAAACTTTGCGTCCTTGTTTGCGATTGAGAGTTCGAACTACCCTTTCTAGAAACACCAAATCCAAGAACGATGGAGCGTACTACCAAGGTTGCGACGCAAGTTAGCAAACGATGCTTTCTAGAAACGACCCCCAGAGCAGCGAGCAGGGCTGGGGACGTGAGTCCGGGCGTGTGCAGGCCCGAACTGCACTGTATGACCACTGAGCATAGATAAACAGTAAAATGTAGCTGGGACGGTAGAGGGGTTAGAAACCCATGAATGAAAATAGTCTATTTATTTCAGGTAGCCTATTTTTGCACCAAAAATATGTGAAAACCATGGAAGTTTAAAATGTAAAAAAAAAAAAAAAAAAAACTCTCACGTTCCCAGCGCCCCCCTAGGTTGTATGAACGCCCCCTTGAGAAACCCTACGTTAGACTCAGTGTGTATGAACTCGTGGTCATAATGAAAACATTAATAAACGTTCTCTAAGTCGCTAGAATTGCACCCAAATCTTAAAAATACATGTAAAGTAACATAATACACGTGGTATATCAAAGTTTTCAACTTAAACAACATTTCACAGTTACAAAAGTGGGGAGTGCTTTATACAGTCAACCTACCCAATGCAAAGCATACCGCTTCTGATCGGCTATGGCAACAATACAAGGACAAAACGCAGCAGATCTGCAGTATAGCGTTTCTCCAAAGGGGGCTCCAAAACACCAATATCAATAAAGCTGCTTAATTACATCACATACAAACACTAAACTACATTTCTAACTCTGTTACACCCCTCCCCTGAATTTCACCAAATCCAAGCAGCAACCAAATAGTACTTCCAAAGGCAAAGAGTACACTACTTTCAAAGACTAGACAGAGAGTCACCAATTACAGGACAGCCAACCACAAAGGTATCCAATAAGGATGAAGTGGAAGAAGAGGAGCGCAAACTCTCACACAACCAACCACTGGCAGTAGGGTGCCGTATGCACCCCACAAGACCATAAAGCCATAAACCATAAATTCCATAAATTCTCAACAAAGCTAATCATAAAAGCTAGATAAATAATGATATGTCATTAACTTTTATATTAGCATATAGTTTGTAAATAATAATAAATAAACATTTAACATTTAAATGATGTAAGAAGTAACTGTTAATTAGTGGCAAAAATATATTTAGTTAACTATTAACATATATTAATACAATATTAGTTAATAGATTTGTTAAAACATTAACATACAGATTTTATGCAAACAACTAATATTTAATTAATGATGAAAAAACTATTAACTTGTGCCAAATAGATATTTTATTAACAATTAACAAAGGGTTAGGTAATTACTAGTTTGCTATTTATTATGGCACCTTATTATGGAGTGTTACCAACTATTTCTGAAATTTCAGAGGTGGATAAAAGACGAGAAGACTCTGGAGAGAAGTGGGACTTGTACATAAAGGTCGAGAGAATATCAGCACAATGGAATGAGTTGATATGAATTAAGAGAAGTGAGGAAGAGAGGGAGAGGAGAGGAGGAGGGCAAAGGCTTGTCTAGGCCGGGGGGGGGGGGGGTCTGTGCTGTTTATCTGTGTTAGTGAGCTCTTCTCGAGAGGCCCCACCCTGTGTGTGTGTGTGTGTGTGTCTGTGTGTGTGTGTGTGAGGTGTGAGTGAGAGAGAGAGAGGGAGATGGGAGGCCTTCCCAGTGGAGCTGAGAGGGAGAGCCACTGCATCGGAGTGTGTGATTATCCAGCAGATCATATGAAAGACCGTGTTAAAGGAGCAGCACTCACAGGAATTCTCTCTCTATCTCTCTGTCTCTCTCTCTCCATCTCTCTCTCTTTCTGCCGGTCTCTTGTGTGTGTGAGTATGTGTGTGAGTATGTGCAGTCAGTATGTGTGTGTGTGTGTGTGTGTGTGTGTGTGTGTGTTTGTGTGTCTATACATATGTATGTGGCTTAGTATGAGTATCTGTGCACAAACACTTCCACGTTACAAGTGCAAAGCAAAAAGCTTTAGCAAACACACAGTTGAACCAAAGCTATTGTTTACCGTGACTTTCTCCAATGTCTAATGATCCATCTGTTAACGCGATTAGATAATGGAAGGGGTTGGCAGGTGAGAGGGGCACCAGGGCCCCAGATGAGTTGCCCAGAGGAGTGCCCGTCACTGTTGGCATGGTGCCCTGACGATGCCAGCTGGCAGAGTGGCACTGTATTGGTATTCTGTCAGCGGTGTTTTTTTTGTTTTAAATCCATTTTCATTTTGTCTTTTTCTCTCTTTTGCTTTCTTACTTTAACTCATTCAATTCAATATTTTTTTTAATGTTTTTATGTTTCTTTGCTTTCATTATTTTTTGTTTCAGTCTTTCTCTCTATTTCCAGACTTTTGTGATGCAAAAAAAAAACAAAAAAACAGCCACCACTGCCATTTCGTGGAACACAGAAACATCAATAGCCAACCCTCAGATAAAAGATATAATTAATGAATCTCAAACAATTCTAAATGTCAAGAACAGATACCACTGCAGCATGTTAATATCATTCTATTTCTCTCTCTTTCTTTCTCTCTTTCTCTCTCTCTCTCTCCCCCTCTCCCGTACCAATTGCCTCCTGACTCCAAGGTCATCTGGATGTCAACCCTCCTTATGCGGACTGATCCGTGAATGTTCATAATCTATGCAAAAATGGGACCTCCCATGCATGTGCACTCATTAGGATTCAAGAGCTCCTCTCAAACCCTGGGACGAGTGGCGACACAATTAGGGTGTGAAAACATGGTAGGACTTCCTGTGGAATACACACACACACACAGACACACACACACACACACACACACACACACAAAAGACGTGGAGTTGGTTCATTCCCGGATACTGATCCAGTGGGATCTGGGCCGAGAGGAGAGGAGAGGAGAGTTCAGGCTCCTCACACTGAACAAAGGTCGGGGATTTTGGTCCAGATGATTTGGGTTCATTTGATTACATATCCATTGGCATACCTTTATGTATGCATTGACTTAAACATGGGGCACATGTATTTTGTATTTTGTCATCACAATTAACAAAAATGTAGGCTATGTTAACTGCAATGTTTTGGGGCCACTACACACACACACACACACACACACACATACACACACACAAACAAACACACACAAACAAACACACACACACACACACACACACACACACACCCACACACACACACACACACACAACAAATTCCCTCTCTCTCTCTCCAATTGGCTTTGGCCTGAACATACATGACTAAAATAAACTCAGATGTTATTGTGTCAGCACATGTAATAATACTTAATGAAATGTTTAGGTGTCCATGTTTTGTGTCTGAGGACGAGTGAACTGAGGACGAGTGACTCACTGGGCTTTGGCTGATGTGGGCTGCGCTTCCAAAGCAACAATGACACGGCTGTTCCCTGAAACCCCATTTATTTCAATGGCTTGTGCGGCTCAATAACAGTTTGCCGCCGCGGTAAGCAAAGCACCGCAGCAAGTTGCAGTGTGCCTCTCTCTGAACACCGGCACACGCAGTGGCCAGTACTATTTCCCGCCACACCAATGGACCTAGCGGCTAGCGCAGCACATACCGCATAGTACAGTATGTGAAGCTGGCTTGAGCAGACTGGCAGGTATAGGCAAGCAGTCAGGCGAGTAAGCGGGCTTGGCTGGCTGTGGCTGGTTGGGGTGGGTGGGGGCTGAATGGCTGTGGATGGATGGATGGATGGATGGATGGATGGAGGCTGGCCGTGTGGTGTGTGACAGCATGGGAATCAGCCCCGCTGAGGGGAGACACGAACTCTGAAGCGGAAGGCGTGCCAGTGACTGAGGAGTGGCCGCCACATGGATCGGTGTATCAGTGCATGTGAAAAACCATGAGTGTGCACATAGACACATACACACAAACAAAAGCTTGCATAGTGCTTGCAAACACACAAGGGGCGGACGGGGTGGGGGGGGAGGGCAGAAGTGCTTACACACATACACACACACACACACACTACTGAAAGAAGGACATACATGGACCTGCACGCCCAGTTGCACACACACAATATCTCAATTTCTGTCTTCCTCACACATGAACACACACACACACACACACACACACACAATCTCTATCTCTCACACACACACTCCCTCTCTCTATCTTTCTCTCAAATACACACACTCTCCCTCTCTCTCACACACACACGAGGAGGAGTGTTTGCCAAATGTATTATCCCTGCTTATTAGCGTGGAGAGGCTGTTTTATGTTTACTAAGCCTGATTCACTGCTAATTAAAGACACATGGAAATAATTACAATCCAAAGGACAAAAGGAATGATAGAATAGCACACAAAGGACAAGTAGAGAAAGGAGGAGGCGAGTCTTCCCCTGACGAGATGAAGAGAGGGAAAGGGAGGATAGAGAGAGAGAGAGAGAGAAGGGGGGAGGCCATTGGCAAGTAGTAGCTGTTAAAAGATTGAGACTTCATGGATTTGTGTGTCAATATGACATATTGATGTTGCGCTATTGACTTATTGTAACATAACAGAAAATACTGTTTAAAGTGTAACAAATACTTTGTATTTTTTGACATTTTTATTCAGTTAAACAGTGATGTTTTGTACCTTTTAAAGTGAACATATAGGAATTAAACATATCGATGGTTGTTTGGGGACGTGTGGCATTGGCCTGTGTTCCTTCTCGCTCCACTATCTGTTTTTAAACGTGGGTTTGATTGAATCCCTCCCCAACCCCTGCAACGGGCTTAAGTGTCCTCGTCCTTGGGAAAGGAAGGGCGTCTTAGCCCCCCTCCCTCTCTGTCTCTTTCTCTCATTCTCTCCTCCCTCTCGTGATCTCTTTCATCCCTTCTTCATTCACACTCTAACCATTAAAACCTCAGGCCTTAAACAAGAGGAGGGAGGGGGTGACACACACACACACACACACACACACACACACACACACACACACACACACACACACACACACACACACACACACATATCTCCAGCATGATTTCTCTGCTTTTCTTCTGCCAGAAAACCATTTTCAGCATTTTCTCTTAATTCTCTTATCGTAAATTTTGCTTCATTAATGGAGTGGCTAACTCTCTCCCCTCCCCCACTCTCTTCTCTCCTGTATGTGAGGAAACATTCATGTGCACACTCAAATACGTTGTCACACAACCACACACACACACACACACACACACACACACACACACACACACACACACACACACACACACACCTTTTTTTAGTCATGACAGTTCAAGGGAATGCAGGACGTTAACATATTCAGAATGGCCAAAGCAAGGTCAGTTGGCCAATCTCTCTCTCTCTCTCTCTCTCTCTCTCTCTCTCTCTCTCTCTCTCTCTCTCTCTCTCTCTCTCTCTCTGTCTACCTCTTACTCTCTCTTTCCTGTCCTCCTTCTTGGAAGGTTTATGTTTTGTTGGTGGAAAACAAGTAAATCTGCAATGGTCAACTGTCCTTAAAAATAGAAAGGGTAAAATAAACCAGAAAATGAAATGGATAATAAAAATGATTCAATCTTCAAGACCAAGTGGACACAAATCAAGACTCACTCATACACACACACACACACACACACACACATACACACACACATAGGCGCGTGCGCACACACATTTACACACACACACAAATGATTCCTTCTCCTCCGCACACACACCTGGTGTCCCCCATCAGGGGCGACTGTCAGCAGCAGTTGCTATGGAGACGGATTGATGAGCTTGCTGGCTGATGTTCATCATGGTGTCCAGAACTGACCACACACATGCTGTCTACACACACACACACACACACACATACACACACAGACACACACACACACACACACACACACACACATGCACCCACACAGATATACTTTTGGTTTTGTGTAGTTTGTGTATGCATGTTTTCTGTGTCTAAAATACAATTTATTGTGTGTGTGTGAGTGTGCATCGCAGTGTGTCGTGTGTGTGTGTGTGTGTGTGTGTGTGTGTGTGTGTGTGTCTGTGCATGTCTCTTGCGTGTGTGTACACTCGCTGTGTGGTGGTGATTTTGTCCTCCAGCAGGTTTTGACAGGGTCAAACGTGTGAGGGAGGAATTTATTCTCCCTGCCTTGGCGCACCACCCCGGCCGGCCGGCTGGCTGGCAACGGGATGCGCTGCGCTGAGATTCAGACTGCAGGTGGACACTGCAGCAGGAGCACCAGCAGCAGCAGCCCACTCCACATCGCTTCACACCCCGTGGTGTATTGATTACTCTGGTCTTGTGCTGTCCAGGATGCACCAATCGATCAATAAGGTCCCGGGAATGTTTTTTTTTTTTTTTTCCTCGCAGGGCTCTGAAGAGTGACCACCAGGCCAAATAGCCCATGGATAGACTAGAGCGTCCACTCCTAGGGATGTAGGTGTATATGGGTGTGGTGTGTGTGTGTGTGTGTGTGTGTGTATGTGTGTGTCTGTGTGTGTGTGAGAGTGGTGTGTGTGTGTGTGTGTGTGTGTGTGTGTGTGTGTGTGTGTGTGTGTGTGTGTGTGTGAGTGGTGTGTGTGTGGACGGTGAGGAAATGGAGAAGAGTTGCTAGGACAGATATCCTGAGTCTTATGCTGACATTACGCACTTCAGCAGTCGCCTACTGAGCCTGCTAGAACCAGACCCAAACACACTCTGTTATGCTCCTTTTGGGGATTCTTTCTAGTCGTTGCATCCTTGGGTTAATCCTACACATCCTTGGTTCATTTTGAAAACATGGGACCTGCCTTTCACCAATCGGCATTGACTATGCTATGCTATGCTTTCTACTTTGCCACTGATGGTAAAAGATAAATTTTACCTTTTCCAAAACCCTGTTGGCTCCAAGGAAACAATGTTTTGTCCTTGAGTAATAAATTCCTCTTGCTCACTGAACTCCTGATACAGATCCTGAGTGTCCTTGCACAAGTATTTGATGCCTGGTACAGGCACAGAAATTGTCCTGGAAGTGGTCCGTTCATGGATCGTAAAAATAATTTTCAGAATACTGTTGTAATGGTTCTAAGCTCCCTCTTGACACATGTATCAGGTTTGTGCTGGAACTGAAGATTCAGGGTTCATAACTGAAGTTTGGGTCTATGAAGTCCTTGTAGGGATATGGGTCTCCTAGCACAGGTACTGTATGGCTGTTTCCGGTGCAGGTATATCAGTCCTGGACTGGTCCTGGTAAACTTGCCTTGTGCTGGAAGGTTGCTGTTGCACCTATAAGCTCCCAGGTGCTGCAGTTTGGCTATGTGTGGTAATGACAGCCATTAACATAATTATCCATTGTTTTCTGAAAGCAATCCTAAAAAGAATGTTCTAAGTCTGACCTACAAAAATGGTAAAGTGAATTTGTAGCATTATACTCTTATTTCTATACACTTTCGTGCTCTAATACCTGTATACACCTGTGTGTCCTAACACACATATGCATTTTTGTTTTTTTTATTTAATTAAATTTTTTCATGTAAAGCCTAAGTGTCCCTTTTTTGGACAGTTGTATCTGTCTCTGTGTGTATTTGTAGCACAATTATAGCTGTTCACATGTGTGTTCATGTAGACTCACTGCCGAAGAAAAAAGCTTCTAATCTCATTTCTGACGGTCCCAAAGAACCACCCATATTCCTCTAGTCTAATCCACTTTAGCGCTCAGCGGTCCCATCGGAAATCCAGAGCCCTCCACTGTGGAACGCGGAACACCAGCGGGGTCTCCCCAGGGGCAGGGACATTAGGGTCCATCATTCCCGCGAGCCAGAGGAGCATTTTTTCCCTCCCTCCCACTCCCGGAATCTATCATTCCTTCACAATAAAGATGTTAGTCTGTGTTTCCAGGCATGGAAGTGTCATTTCGATTTGTAGGTTATTTAGTAATTCCAATGGGCTTGTGGTTCCGCCACAGGCACTAATTTAACATTTCTCATGGTGAAGTGTGCGTGTGTGTGTGGTGTGTGTGTGTGTGTGTGTGTGTGTGTGTGTGTGTGTGTGTGTGTGTGTGTGTGTGTGTGTGTGTGTGTGTGTGTGTGTGTGTGTGTGAATATGTATGTGTGTGTTTTAACATCATAGTTAAAACAGTCATGGCTGCTTCTCTGTTGTTGTTTTCTCCCTCTGAAACACAGATCTCTGAATTTTACATGAGCCAAGACCTCAGAGTTTAGAGAGCTGTTTACTGACCCCACTGCTTAAGGCACACACACACACACACACACACACACACACACACAGAGGCACACACACATCTACACATCCATATTCACACAGACATACGCATACACTTTTACACAAATTCACACACACACACACACACACACACACACACACACACATACACACACACACACAGAGGCACACGCACATGTACACATCCATATTCACACAGACATACGCATATACTTTTACACAAATTCACACACACACACACACACGCACACACACACACACACATAGGCACACGCACATGTACACATCCATATTCACACACACACATACGTATACACTCTTCAAATCCAAGACAAATCCAAATATGCACACACACAGACATGCACGTACACACAGCGTGCACTCACACATAAATAAACTCAATCTTGAATGCTGAATTTTAACGGTGAATTCAATACATGATGTTCATATTGATAGCGTGTCATTGAATTTTACACCAATTATGTTGGACTATGCTGTCCACGGCGTGTCTGTGCGTATGCGCACACTCATATGGATGTACATACTGTATGTGTGTAGGCCTATGTATGTGAATGGGTGGTGGATTCATATATGTACACTGCAGAGCATGTGTTTGTCTGCCACTGAGTGTGTGTGTGTGTGTGTGTGTGTGTGTGTGCTGAGTATTTGATTTGTCTGATTAGGCCCTGGTTTCTCCGTCTGTGTTTTGTCTGCTAGTGATTCCCCTCGGTGATGGATGGAGCGCGTCACCATGGAAACCATGCCAATCATGCATCAGTCAGCGGTGATTCCCGTTCCTCCACAAAGACGGCTGAGAGACCGACAACATCAGCCATTAATCTAACCCCCCCCCACCTGCCCCTCTTCTCTCCTCCTCCTTCCCTCTCTCTCTTTCTCTCTCCCTTCCTCTCTCTGTCTCTCCTACACTCCGTCTCACTCTCAACTATGTCACATTGACTTAATTTGCTTCCCCAAGAAACAAAAGAAGGAAGCACTCTGATGTTTTGACTGGGGGTGTTCATCTCCTGTCCAGTCACACCTCACAGACACACACATGGTCATGTACTTAGCAGAGCACGTGACCGTAAGTGGCCTGTAATGTTGAATGTGCTGGACTGGGAATGCTAGCTGGCGGCATTTTCGAGAGGGCAGACTCACACACTCTTAAAGAAAGTTACCTTAGGAGAGAAAAGAGAAAAACAAAAGTTTGAAGGTTAGAAAAAGGTTGATTTTTGGTTGGAACTAGTGGGGAAGGTACCCACGGGGCCTTTTTGCTTCTCTTTAGAATTTTTATTGTCCTTTTATTCAGGCCTACCCATCATCTATCAAAACAGATAAGTACAGACTTTATGTAGACTTTATGTAGACTACTCTTACCTATCTTTTTTTTTATTTGCCACCAATGAGTGTGATATTGTCACTGTGGTCACTGCGGTCTAATGTCCAAATAATATATCATGCTCATCATTGTCTTCACACACAGAGGTCACTGATCACCCTCTCCTGACAGGGAGACATCTGGTCTTCGCCTCATAAGGAAGCCCTCATCATCTCCTCCCAGAGACGGCCTAAGGGGTTCTCCTCCTCTCCTCCCAGAGACGACCTAAGGGGTTCTCCTTCTCTCCTCCCAGAGACGGCCTACATGTTCTCCTCCTCTCCTCACATAGCCCTTTTCCACCGACAGAGAACCGGTTCCGTTCCTGCTTGCGTTCCATTTGAACTGGTTGGAGCGCTTCGACCAAACATAAAATGGTTAGGAATGTGGCACTTTGGTTCGGAGCTGGAACCAAAAAGTAGTAAGTTATTCCTACAAACTGGAGTGAAACGGCTTACTGGTTCTAATCCTCTCCTCATAGATGACCTACTGGTTCTCCTCCTCCCAGACCACTGCTGGGAATCAGTCAATGCTTGTGATGCCTGGGCCAAAATGTTTCTATCTATGGTCTTTTGGGCCCCCACCGTTGACTTCAAGGCAGCGCTGCCTGAAAGGCACTAGGGTTAGGCAAGAGTTCGGGTTAGGATTAGGAGTAGGGTTAGGTGCCTTGAAGTCGACGGTGGAAGCATTGCCTTGAAGTCGACGATGGGGGCCCAAAAGACCATCAAGCAAATGTTTCTCTGATGGAGACACTACTGCTGACTGTTGTACTACTGCAACAGTAGTACTGTATGTAGTAGAATCAAAGCAATCGCAGGCAGAGATGATCTGTAACTTTCTTTACTAACTTCTTCACGCATGGTTTCTCTTCCTCTCCTCCGTACATACGTATCGTATTGAATAACATAGGTGGCATAGTGCCACTAACTGGGCAGGAGGTGTATTGCACTATACCACACTGACCACCACCAGACCTCCTCTCCTCACAAACTGCCACTGGTCCTCCTCATCTCACAAGGAGGGTACTGCTGATCATCTGTCTCTGCAAAGAAGCGTCAACTGTGAGTGGGTTTCTCTGCCTGTCGGTCCGCCTATC
>NW_027468689.1:16827205-16829705 GCF_046254945.1 Alosa pseudoharengus | reverse complement strand
TTATCGGAGCTTGCATTAGCCAATACGGTATAGTAATTTTTGCTCCCCGAGGGCACTGTCTGCCAACTTAAAGTAGAGCGGTGCAGCGCATCGAAAACGACGTGACTAACACAAAAATGTAAGTTTTGATATGTTTGTATCATATTCAATGTGGACTAATTTGTGAACAAACAGGAATCTAACGAAATTCGTTTGTCAGAGGCAAGGGAAAGTGACGGGCATTTAGGCGTGTTTGCTCAGGCGTTCTGTGTCCTACCCCGGTTGTCTGCTTATTACTTGTTCACGGCTGGAAGAGCTTTCGCTTAGTTCCACTCTCGCATCTAATTGCCATGGTAGTGGATTGAATGAGGATGATCTGCGTATAGGCCCACTTCGGGACGGAGCTCAGAGGTGATTGCAGGCCTCCGGCAGAAGTGTTTGTTGCCCTAATGACGACAAGCGAGCGTTGGAATTTCTGTTTCCTGTTGAAAAGAGCCATGTGTCGAGTCAATCTCTTCTTGATCTGCCTTTCTCTGTAATTTCAGCTCGAAATGATCAGTAGCAGCGGTGTGTATGGTACGTGATCTAAAATTCCTCTATCCCCCTGTAGTGTCCATTCGCCGTTATTCTACATGTGTCACTGTCGTTGGCTTTATAATTTCATGCATGTTTTAGACTTTTATAAGCTGTTGTTTACGACATTTTTAGCTATACATGTTTGCATGGTCTATGTTTTGTGACAGTGTATATGGACAGCTGCCTTGTTTATTAGTGTGCTATAAAATGATACGATTTTATTCATTTGTAACCCCCATATGCCATTAAACTTGTAGATTCGCATGATTAATCTGTCAGCATGTTTGGTATCTGTTAAAAGTACTTGGCTTCGACTGTCATATATGGTCTCAGCTGTGTTCTGTGCGATATATTTTATTTATATTGACAAGGGGCCCATGTTATGGATTCTCGCCGCAGTGGTTGTATGTTTTGCGGCCTCAACATCAGACAGGGAGTAGGGAAGGTTACAAAACGCAATCATGCCAGCAATATTCTCAGCACCGAGCTGCCAGTCACTCGCCCCCCAAAATCCTAATAAATGCCTGATTTGATGGATTTTTTTTCATGGCCCTCTCCCGACTGCGGATCTGGTGAAAAGCGAAAGACCTGAGAGCAGGGTGTTTGTTTCAGATGCGCATAATTTGGAGGGAGATGTGATTTGGGAATGAGAGTGCAGCCTCTCTCTCTTACTCCCTCTCTCTCCCTCTCTCTCTTTATCTCCACCTATTTCTCTCTTTCTGTGTCTTCACTGGGTAGGGGATGTGATTATCCGGGCCTGTCGTTTTCGTTCTCCTGCTTTCCCCGAAAACCGTCTCCGTGTTAACGCTCTAATATATATTCAGAACAGATTGACGTGCGGCCGTCTATGATGAGCGCATGATCGCATTTATACATTCCAAACCGCAGACACGAGGCAGCGCTAAGTTGGCGAGATGTTGTCAGGGAAATTGCCACCCTCCGACCGATGTTCATTACGGCGCTGGCAATAGAAAACACGCTATGATGGAGCTTGATGGACACTTACAATGCATGAGTAGATGGGCAGTAAGTCTCTCTCTCTCTCTCTCTCTCTCTCTCTCTCTCTCTCTCTCTCTGTGCGGCGAGTGCCATGTGTTGAGGAGCGCAAGTCGAGAGTTCTACATAGCCGATTGCATTTTCATTAAGCTCTTATTTAATCTCATTCATTCATGATGATATGTCGCATGAGGTGGTATGATAGAAACAATCCTCAAACCTAGATGTTTTCACCGCGGAGGTTGAAATCGACTGTGTGACTCTGGCGTGACGTCTTCTGATTTGACTTTGAAATAAAAGTTTTGATAATAACCGATATGTTATTAAACTAGGCCTACATATTACAAAGGGCGAATCCACGCAGATTTCCTTGACTGCGCTATGAAAGATAAATATTGCATTTAATTCGAATGAAAGTAGGCAGAAGTACAGTTATATGCGAGCTTTTTAATCTATTCATTTGTGTCACTGATTAAATCATATTAAATAATTGTATTGCTTAGGCAAACTGTGTGTCTGTAAAAGGTATTGTGGCCCTCTGAAACATTCAAGATAAGGCTACATTTGTTTTAGCCGAATGTGTGATGAAATGAAGATAAAACCTATAGCCACTAAACAAACCTATAGCCTCTAAACAAATTAGCAAAAAAAAAACATTTTCAAGAAACCGTTTAGTTATGACATCGTGTAAGTGTAATAGCCTAGCACACATATTTAAATCTAAAAGCTTTAAAATGCGTTAGTGATTAATATTTTAATAGTAGGCTATCGTTATACTAATACATATGGTATTATTGTTTGGAATTTTAAAAATCAATTCAATGCTTTTGTTTGGTGGTACATCATGTAGCCTATAATAATTGTTGCAACTGAAAACATGCTAGAGATGGCCATCATAACCAAACGTTAACTGCATATTCAGTATTCAGAATTACAAATGCGAATAGCT
>NW_027468689.1:16817205-16824705 GCF_046254945.1 Alosa pseudoharengus | reverse complement strand
CACACACACACACACACACACACACACACACACACACACACACACACACACACACACACAGAGTCCTCAGAGGTGTCAGACCAGACCCTCACACACATCTCTCACACACTAGGCCTTTTTATACAATAACCGCGGGATATTCATGCGGAAAAGAGGCGTCATTACGGCATATCACTTGTCTGAAAGAGAGGTGACAGATTGCTGCCTCTGTGCGCATATTCATATACTATCCGGCATTTTGGGGAGCCAGGAGGTATGACCACACAGTAAAACGTCTTTGAGTAGAAAAAGCAATCGCACACCAATAGTAGGAGTTTTTTGCTGTGTGCTGATCACGAGATACGTAATATTCTGAACAAAAGGAGACCAGACACTCTAGCAACTCATATGCCAGTAGTTTAATAAAAAACAATGTTTCGGCCTGTGGCCTTTCTCAAGTCAGAAAGTTAGTAGAAAGTTGAGTTGAGAAAGGCCACAGGCCAAAACGTTGTTTTGAGAACAACATCGGGCGTGTATAGTGACATATAAGTTATTCATCAGAACTTATTCTTCTTAGGCAGGAGAACCGAGTTTGTTTTGGTAGCTGCTGTGCACATTTGTGCAACCCTCATAATGCTTCATCTGGTACTGCATGTTAATGCTCACAATGGGACTCCTGCGTGCAAGGTCTTCGTACATTAAGAAATACTTTTGAGGAGAAATTGAAAACAAGCAGGGAGCAATTTGAGGTTGAAAGGTAGATCTTCGATGCCGTGGAAGGAGATGTTCGGTTCTTCTCGGTCGATTCATGTTGGTGTCTGAAAGAAGGACATGGTGGAGAGACAGACCACAAGAGTCAGTATTTTGGTCAAACGCCCTCAACAGTTTTGATGGCGATGAGTAGCAGAGTCAATTTTCATGTGTTGTGGCACACCTTTGTATTTGTGTTTGGGACTTGTTGAGCCACATCTGACGCGTAAGGTAACCAACTGCCGACAGCCACAGGAACCACTGCTCAGACTTACAATTGCTTTGTGGTGGTCTTCAACCCCATGTGAGTACAGATCAGTAAGTTGTATTTCTAGTGTTGGTGTAGCCACTGTTAGCAAGAAGTTAGTGCTGAATTATGGCCATTTTGGCCATTGTGGTCATTGACTTGGTGGAATGCATTTTTCTGCAGGCTTTTCAATTTGATTAATACCTGCACTTTGCCTCAAGCAAAGCTGCGGTCACAGGCAGCCTTTCTGACATTGGATCGGCCTTTACCGTCCCCTTGATATGGCGTCCGCCGCACTGAGGGTGAAGAGCGCGCAGACCTTCTTGTCTCAGTTAGACATTTACCAAAATAGCGTCCTGATAGTTGCGGATGCTGCTTCTGCTGTCGCAGCTGTCGCTCCTTCGCCTAATCAGCTGTTCCCTGTCTTTAAATCTCCCGTTGGTGGGTCGCATACACATAACGTCATCAAAACGTTCCGCCCAGGTTCCGCCATTGCGCCTTGACCTATTTACACTGACATGGTCTCACCTTTGTTATTGTCCTCGGAGCAGGCTTATTCGGGGCCCCTGTTGACCACCGTCCATTCCGTCTCCATTTATTTGAAAGATACAGGCATCATAAAGCCGCAATAATCACATAAAAAAGGTAAAAAGGACTACACACAAGAGGATTTAATGAAAAGAGCAACAAAAGAGATTTGTGTTTTCATTTTCAACTTTTACTGCCATGGACAAATTCATAGAAAGACTTTTAAAATGACAGAAAGACTTTCCTTTCATTGGTGTATTTTTTTTTTTTGCTGCAGTGCAATGTTTTAATTGTAAAGATTATGATAAAGATTAGCTGAAATGCTAGTTACATATCTCAGTTCAGTTGGAGGGAAGGAGAGAGTGAAAGAGAGAGAGAGTTGAGGTAGAAAGAAGGATTGAGGAAGAGAGAGAGAGAGAGAGGGGAGGTAGAGAGAAGTATTCAGGAAGAGAGGGAGAAAGAGAAAGAGAGAGAGAGAGGGAGAGAGTAATTACTAAGTCACATCGGCAAGGGTTCCCTGTGGAAAACATGAGGTCATATGCAGAACTCGGAAGGGGTTTTCCCCATTTCCTTCATTCCTTCCTCTTTTCTCTTTCTTCTCTTCCCTCTCTTTTCTTTTTCTTTTTTTTCTTCTCCCTCTGTCCTCCTTCGCTGGGTTCTCAGCAGTGGAGATTGGCTTGTATCCAGTTTCAAACAGTGTTGACTGGACGCCTTTCTTGTTTGTGTGTGTGTGTGTGTGTGTGTGTGTGTGTGTGTGTGTGTGTGTGTGTGTGTACGTGCTGTGGAGCAGTGAGTGTTTTTTGTGCGTGCTGGAGCTCTGGACCTTTCCTTTTATTAGCATTCCAGCACTAGCCCATGCACTGACCAAACCGAGCAGACTCGTAAGGACAGGCGAACGGATTGCCGGCACCATCGCAGAAATACATACATGTACAACGCTGCTTCATAGGGAAGGATGATGACCGTTGACCAAGAGGGAGACTGTCCTTGACGGAAGAGTGTAAATAGATAATAGAAATTACACAAATAGTAAGTATAATTACACAAATAACAATTACACAAATAGTAAGTTTGATAGTAAGTACAAATTCACAGAGAATGATTAGTGCATTTTGACACCATTGATTGGATAATGATGAAGAGGATTCCATGGATAGTGAAGGAGAACTAATTTAGATAAGGTTAACACTCATAAACAGACATCCACACACACACAGTATACCCTTAGAGGTGAAAATCTCAGAGGTGCCAGACTAGACCCAAGGCATGTCTCTCACACACTGACCACACACACCACTGAGCACTACATTTGTGTTTTAATTGTGTGTATGTATGTGTGTGTGTGAGTGTGTGTGTGTGTGTGTGTGTGTGTGTGTCTGTAGGAGAATCCACACATTGCTGATCACTGATTCACTTCGGTGATTAACATGCCCCTAGAGAGTAGAGCCGGATGGAGAGATAGAGAGAGAGAGAGAGAGAGAGAGAGGAGGGAAGAGGGTTAGAGAGAAAGCGAGTGGGTCTGACTGAAGCACTGATGTCTTTATCACTGCTTATATTCTAATGGAAAGCTGTGATAGTTAATGGCTTTTATGATGAAGGATTTGTCGCTCTCTATCTCCCTCTCTCTCTCTCATTCTCTATGGATCTACACTCAGCTTTATGAAGGATGAACGCATTTGATTTTTACATTTCTATAGCCTGGAAAAGCAGCAGTGTGTGACTCGCTCGCTCACAGTCGGACTTGCGTCTGTGTGTAACGTTAGAAAGAGATTGCGATAATTAGTCCCCCCCCCCCCCCCTCTCTGGCCGCGACCTTTCTAGGGGAGACGGGTGCTTTAAGGAATGATTTCACACTTAAAGGAATACTTCAGATTTTTTTTTTCCCCACGCAGGCCTAATCACTGTTAGCCAGAACACTCAAAAACGGTGAATTTCACAGTGTGGCTGTAGTTGGAATGGAAATAAGTGTAAGGTCAGTAGGTAGAGACAAAGTTTCCTATCTGCACTATGACTCCTAGAGCTATTTTAATTGCTCTGTTTTGGTGCATGCAGCGTCTTAAGAAGTGTAAACATTTAAACCTGTGTGAGGATGATTTTGTTCACGACATGGTTGTATCATTCTTAATTATATATGACTTTTTGGCTGATTACATTACTGGAAATATAATAAAAACATTGATGTCTTGGAGAGAAAAAAAACATAGAAAAAGAAGTTAGCTAAGGGTACTGACACTGCTGACTAGATTCTTGTCATTGGAAAATCACCATCAGTGATGTGTATGATTTGTTCAGTATTAGTCATTTTGCCCCATACTTTATCTTGTACATTGTAAGTATTGTGGTGTACTGTAGTCATTCATTAGAGATTGGTAGTAATGATTATTTTTGTTGTGATTTTGCCGTGAAAGGGTTTTATATGAGTGGGTCCTATAGGCTACTAATTATTTTGAGATGTGTTCCATATGGTTAACATCACCTAGACTTGAAATATATAGAATAGGTTGTAAAGATCAGAATATTCTTTAAAAGAAGGGTTCTAAGCATTGCATGCATATAGCAATGCAAGTTGTGTTAGTCTTGGTGAGAATCTGCCTGAAATTTCGATTAGTGTGTAGGCTTTTGTGCACGTGGCTACAGAATGATGGTGCGCTGACAGAAGTGTGTTGTGTCTGTTTATATGTGTCTGTTTGATGCAGTATCTCTTTCCAGTAGGCCATGTCATTTTTACTACTTGCACATATACTCTCTCTCTCTCTCCCTTTCACTCTCTCTCTCTCTCTCTCTCTCTCACACACACACACACACACACACACACTCATATGCACGCTCTGTGACCGTCTGCTACGAAGCAGATAATGTGCTCAGCTGCTGCAGACATTGCCATGAGGCATTGTGAGTGGTGCATGCAGAAAGCTCTTCTCCACTGGTCTAAGGGCTCTCGACACTCCCCAATCTGTCACACCCGTCTCAGACAGATATACAGACAGACAGAGAGGCTGATAGACACACACACACACACACACACACACACACACACACACACACACACACACACACACACACACACACACACACACACACACACACACACACACACACACACACACACACTCTCTCTCTCTTTATTCTTAATTCAAATCAGCATTCCACCAGCAGATGTTTATGAGATCATAAGACTCCACCAGTACCTCATCCAGAGTCTCCTCTCTACCTCTCTCCACATTCCCCTCTGGTGAAAAATGCAAAAGCCCTGACCACATGCACACACACACACACACACACACACACACACACACACACACACACAAACACACACACACACACACAAACACACAAACACACAGACACACACACACACACACACACACACACACACACACACACACACACACACACACACAAACACACACACACACACACACACACACACACACACACACACACACCACACACACACACACACACACATTCCTACCCTCATGTTTTCGTCCTCACGTGTCTGGTACATCTACCCGGCTACAGGTGGAACTGAGACTACACTAATAGCCCATGAGAGAGAGAGAAGTGTGTGTGTGTGGGGGGTGGGGGTAGATACAAACATACACACTATCATTTACATCATACTGTATAACATAATGGCCACTTTGGCAATAGAAATGCCTATTTGTCATGCCAATAAAGCACTTGAAGTCTGTGTGCTGGAAAAGACCATCCACACAGGTGCGCTACCCGTTTGTCTCTCCCTTGCTTCATCCCAAAGCGCTCCTTTTTCAGTCCCCTTCCTTGTCCAGCGCTTGTCCATGTTTTATGCGAATCAGGCCGCGGCTCTCTAATTGAGGTGTCCAAGCGGCCGTTGTCATTAGGAGCGGAATTGTGCATTGATATTCTAGACAGCATTCCCTCATTTAGGTCTCGTCTGGCAAGAGAAGCCTGGAGAGATAGTGACCACTTGTTCGTTCTGTTTTTTTTTTCAAGTGGAGGATAGAGAGGGTGGGCAGTGGATGAGATCATCTTTTCTTCAGATGTTTTATTTATAGTTACATGCTGTGTGCCATTCATGTAGGTGTCCACGGTGTCCGGTGGGTTGTGTGTCTGTGTATTGTGTGTGTTTTTATGTGCTGTGCATGTGTCCTTACTTGTGCACTGTGAGGGTATGTGTGTGTGTGTGTGTGTGTGTGTGTGTGTGTGTGTGTGTGTGAGTGTGTGTGTGTGTGCGTATGCGCACGTTCAAATGCGTGTCTTTGCGTGTGTATACATGTGCTTCATGAGCATGTGTGTGTCTGTAAGTCTTCAACATCATCTATATGTCTGTGTGCGTATGTGTGTGTGTGTGTGTGTGTGTGTGTGTGTGTGTGTGTGTGTGTGTGTGTGCGCGTATGTCTGTGTGTGAAGTGTGTCTGTCTGTGTGTGTGTGTGTGTGTGCGTATGTGTGTGTGTGTGTGTGTGTGTGTGCGTGCGTATGTCTGTGTGTGAAGTGTGTCTGTCTGTGTGTGTGTGTGTGTGTGTGTGTGTGTGTGTGTGTGTGTGTGTGTGTGTGTATGTGTGTGTGTGTGTGTGTATATATGTGTGTGTGTGTGTGTGTGTGTGCGTATGTCTGTGTGTGAAGTGTGTCTGTGTGTGTGTGTGTGTGTGTGTGTGTGTGTGTCTGTGTGTGTTTGCGTATGTGTGTGTGTGTGTGTGTGTGTGCGTATGTCTGTGTGTGAAGTGTGTCTGTCTGTGTGTCTGTGTGTGTGTGTGTGTGTGTGTGTTTGTGTGTGTGTGTGTGTGAGTATGTGTGTGTGTGTGTGTGTGTGTGTGTGCGTATGTCTGTGTGTGAAGTGTGTCTGTCTATGTGTGTGTGTGTGTGTGTGTGTGTGTGTGTGTGTGTGTGCGTATGTGTGTGTGCGTATGTGTGTGTGTGTGTACGTGCGTATGTCTGTGTGTGAAGTGTGTCTGTCTGTGTGTGTGTGTCTGTGTGTGTGTGTGTGTGTGTGTGTGTGTGTGTGTGAAGTCTTCATCAGGAGGCTGATAGATAGCACGAGCGGTTTCGAGTGCTCTCTGATGTGTTGGCACGAGGCTCAGACGGCGGGCTGGCGCGATGCCAGCGCTCGGACTCCAAAGCCCCCCCGACGAGCCTGGCAGCCTGCGGGGACTGTTTGAACAGCGCTGCTATGACAGTGTAATCCAGTAGTAATAAGCTTGATATAGTGGGCTTAGTGCTCATCCCCGCCACTAGCCCGGCCTGAAACAGGCCTTCTGCTGCGGAGCCAAGAGTCACCCAAGGGCTAGCAGGTGTAGACTGAGCCGTTCAGGAAGTGGGTGTTTGGTGTTAGCGTTAATCAGCAGCTGCCATTGGCTTATTTGAATACATGAGGTGTGCGGATTGCTTTAGGGTTCAGTTCTTGGTTGGTTACTGGCTATTTGGTAAGTGTAGATAGAGCCATTCAAGAAGTGATCGTTTGGCACCTGGGTAGCGCAGGTTACTGAGACACTAGACAGAGACACACAATTACTTTCTCTCTCTCTTTTTCTGACATGCATGCACGCACACACATAGACACACTGATGTGTGTATGTGCGAGCACACACACACACACACACACACACACACACACACACACACACACACACACACACACACACACACACACACACAGGACAAAGACAACCTTCTTTACATTTCAAGAAGACACTAACAGTCCTACTGTAAATGAATATTCTAGCTGTCATTGGCCAGTTTTTGAAATATGAAACATTTGCTGGGTGGTGAAAGGTCCAATTCTTGGTTAGTTCTTGGTTAGTTCCTGGTTAGTTCTTGGTTAGTTCTTGATTAGTTCTTGGTTAGTTCCTGTCTTCTGGCTTGAGGACTGATGACTGATTTATATGTGTTCCCAGAAAGATTTCATCGTTCGACATATCACACACCTCTTTTTTATGGGTGTTCTACTGCCTCAGAGTTTGTTGAATACATAAATACAGTTAGTTTATATATGTCATTAAAATTAGAAACAATATTC
>NW_027468689.1:16804705-16809705 GCF_046254945.1 Alosa pseudoharengus | reverse complement strand
GCTGATCTTAGTATTCATCCGACGCATTCGGCGCTCGTCTTTTCTCGCTTCGCTCTATTCGTTTGTTCCAGCTCTAATTTCTCCTGAGCTTCTCAAACCTAATGTGAGGTGATGCCGAATTCATTACTGCTGTCATGTCCTAATAGACGCCGTTTAAAGCCACGCTTTGATCAGCGTGCGCCGGGGGTTCGGGGGCCGTGCGGTGGTGCTCGGTAGATGGATGTGCCGCGTGGCGTTATCAGGGATGATAACGAGAGAGGGTGCAGCAAAACTGAACTGAAGTGTAGAATGGTTTGTGAGTGAAAAGCGTTTCCCCAGGATCGCTTGTCTGTCACTTTCCTGAAAGAGTGATGTCTTTATTTAGGTCTTTCGTTATTTTGATAATCTCTGTTCTCATAATACGTCTGCATATATTCCTTAAAGAAATATACAGGTTTGAAACTCCTAGATATCAATAAAAGATTAATTACATGGTTTTCGGTGTGGTTATAAAGACATATCCCATTAATACAAAGGTCAAAAGAGTAATATTTAAATCACGGCTGTGAATTGGGTTGATTAATCTTTATTTATGTGCTCTATCCTGCTGCACTAAAATTAATGATTAGAATGTGTTTGTCATAATTTGTCCGTCAGAAATGACATTTCTTTAGAAAAAAATGTAGAAGGTAAATTATGTCTCCCTTTTAAATAAATGATTAATAATAATTGATTTAGTATTTTATTTCAGCTGTTGGATTGTGGTCATTGTATATTAGTACTGTATGAAAAATAGGAAATACAGGCTCAAGTATCACTTACAAGGTCTATATAAAAAAAACACCTAATTTGTTATGGTCTATGACCCAAAGGAACTTGATGTAGAATAATCTATGTGAGTTGCTCTGTCACTAAGTGTGTTGTAAACTAGCCAGCCTTTCTTCTCATGCTCATTATTGTCTGCTAAAATGTCTATTTCAAGATAGCTCATTTAGTATGGTAAACTGCAGATCTCCCACACACTTAGACACAATTTCTCAACTCATTTTAGTTTTTTCTTGAATTGTTTAGACCTTAGCACATAAACATTTGACACAACTTGTCAGATAATGGTGACTGCACACAATTGTTAGTTGCTCAAATGTAGAACTTTGCAATGAGAAATAAAAATTGGACACTGAGGTGACACTCCTTTATGATGTGAAGTATGAGAGTAGAACACCATGTTTTCACTTATTATTTAACAATTTAGGGATAGCATGAGATGATCAGTGGATGCTATAGCTCAGCTAAAGGATCTATAGACATTATAGATCTGCCTTAGAGGATAAACTAGAGGAGGCCAACTTATGATGTCACAATTCTACCCTAACATCACAACACACTTTCAAGGTTCAATTGGGCTTCAGCTAAAAATGGATGTGTGTTATTTCCCTATAAATACATGCCCCATTGTGGATAATTTCTTATATAAAAAACTTTATCCGGTGTAATGAACTTATGTGCTTAAATAAAAATGTCCTAATTTGTAAAAAGCACCACACACCTCAGGTCTCAAATTCCTTGTAGGCCTACAAACACAATTTCTGTATAATTCCGCTCCTTCAACGAGCCATCAGTCTACCCTGAATCCATTTCTATGCATGTGTTACATTCCCACATCCTCCCTGAGTTAATTGTCATTCACCATTATGTTTTCTGCTTAAAGCAATTTTCAACATTGAAATAAATAGTATATAATTGCTATACTTGGTTCATTCAAAAGGTGGCGCTATAATTGTAATTTATGACCAGATGTCAGATGTCTAATTTGACGTCTTATGATCTAATCTTAATAGTCAAAGAACAATATTAGTGCTATTTTGTGAGAATCATATGAAACCTCTCCCCAGACTGAACCTGGTGAAAAGTGTGTGTGAATGTGTGTGGGAGTGTGTTTGTGTGTGTGTGTGTGTGTGTGTGTGTGTGTGTGTGTGTGTGTGTGTGTGTGTGTGTGTGTGTCTGTGTGTGTGTTTTCTCCGTTCTTTTCCTTGCCCCAACCTGTGAGATAAGTGAGAGGGATGGCATTGCAGAGTGTGAGTGCTGTGTGGCTGAAAGATCATTCCATCTTAAAAAGCAGACAGCAGAACGTTTGCTATCAGCTGCTAAAGACTGGGCAATCACAGCCTATCTACGCTGTGTGTGTGTGTGTGTGTGTGTGTGTGTGTGTGTGTGTGTGTGTGTGTGTGTGTGTGTGTGGTGTATGTGTGTGGTGTGTGTGTGTGTGTGCGAGTGCACAACTATGTTTGAGTGTGTCTGTGTAAAACACTAGGCAGCGTCCAGAGGAAGACTTTTCCAGAAGGTTCCTCATTCTCTCCTCTTTTTTTGTTTTCTCTTCCTCTTCCCAGTGCTCTATTGCTTCCCATTCATCCCCTTTGTCTATGTATTCCATTCATCATGTCAGGGACCATAGGAAAGCTAATCTGGAGAGAGTGACAGAGAGAAAGAGAGAAAGGGAGAGAGAGAAATGAGTGGAGTTGTCAAGGGTTTGGTAATGTGTGTCAGATCCTCTGTCTTAGATCAGTTTCAGAACCTCCCCCCCCTCTCTGTCTCCGCTTATCTCTGCAGTAACCCCCCCCCCCCCCCCCCCCCCCCACACACACACACACACACACACTCTGCAGTTTCCATCTCCTTCTCTGCATTAAAACATACATTAAATTAGAGTTCAAAGGCAAGCTATTAATACACGCTGGCTGTGCTGTAGTGACGCACTGCTTCAGAGGTAACATTTGGTGTGTGTGTGTGTGTGTGTGTTTGTGTGTGTGTGTGTGTGTGTGTGTGTGTCGGGCCAGCTACTCTGTTTAGCCAAGCTGACTTTCAGGGCTGGGTACAAACATTTTTATAGGAACACATGATCAAAATTAAAAAAAGGCACCAAGAGTAGTCTTTTAAAGTAATGAGCTATGGCTTTGCATGCCCTTAGTAATACCCCATAGCTTATTGATGTGTAGATGGTGTAGAACATTTCCTTGATATGGGACAGCACAGATGACATAGTGACAGCAGTGATGGATAGACTAACGTTTCTGATATCCAAATATGATTGCACAAACCATTGTTATCCATCTTGTCTATGTATCCATATTTTGTTGTCATGTTTATAAGTGACTTGACCAAGGAACTAGCAGATTTCCCTCATCAACAAGGCTATTTTTTGTCACACTAGGTTGTTCATAAAATTAATGATGGGCTCGGGTTACTTGGTCAATTGCAGGCAGCACCAAGATGTGATAATAGTGGTTTAATTTCACACAAAAATGTTAAGGATTAAGCCACGGTATCGTTACCTGGCTGTCTGTCACCAATGATGGCAAGTCAGAGAAACATAAATGTTGCTCGGCAGGGAACTTGATTGGCATGCGCTAATTTCTGTTGCTGGGGCAAGGAAAGGAAAAGGGGGGGGGGGGGGGGTGCAGTGGCTTGTGTAGCCCCAAAAATCACATTGAGACATATTACTGTATGTTATATGTTATGGTGCTTTATAAATAAAACTAAATGGAGTTGAATTGAATTGAATATAATTGAGCTGAACTGGAGAGACAGAGAAAAAAGTAGATCACAACGAAGACAGATAAGGTGTGTGTACTGTATGTGTGTGTGTGTGTGTGTGTGTGAGAGAGAGAGAGAGAGAGAGAGAGAGAGAGAGAATAATTTGACCAATTTCTAAATCTATACTGTGACTGATAATGAAGTTGTAACATTACAGTGTCTATTACATTGTAAGTTGATAAAGTCTAACACAATTCAGAGTAAATCAAAGATCATACCCTAGTGTTTTCACCTTAGCTGTCGCATCAACTTTAAGTGACATGCCTGGTGTGTGTGTGTGTGTGTGTGTGTGTGTGTGTGTGTGTGTGTGTGTGTGTGTGTGTGTGTGTGTGTGTGTGTGTGTGTGTGTGCATGTATCCCACTCACTGACCCTCATACACTCTATGTGCGGTACACAAGAAATCAATATAACAATATATTGTGGTATTTTTCTCCTGAGCTACATTGTTGATTGCTGCCAAGTATTGATATTTATATGAAATGAACAGGTGCTCTAAACGGATTATGTTACATTATGCCCATAAGCATTTTGACTTACAGCAAAATCGTGCCTTCTTGACATCTCACGGTTGCACTTCCTAGATTGCCTAGGAGGACTTGCCCATATTGTTTTCAGTTTCATTCCGTATTAGCTGTGCAAAAGACCTCAGAGTGAATTTCTATTTAGGACCACTCACTCCTGATTGTGAGAGGACAGTGTCTTTGTGCTGGTCAATTGTGATTCGCTTGGAGGTGTTACATAGCGGCACAGAGGGATCTGTGGCGCTACGCTGTTGATTCTACAGAAGCATAAATTAAGCTTTAGTCATACTTAGCATCAGTAGCAACAACAGAGACAAAGGGACTAGGTATGAGTTAAGCTGTAACACACTGGTACCTTTCACCAGTCACATAATACAATTTCAGCTGATCATAGTGACAGTAGTTGTCATAATATGACCAACAATTTTAGAGGAATGATTTTGTCTCTATAGGGATATTTTATACAGCATTGTTCAATAGTATGTCTCACTGGAAACTGCAGTCATAGGGGAACTGTCTTAATGTTATAATCATTCAAAAATTGCATCCACACACACACACACACACACTTATGGTGTTACTGAAACAAACCAAGGCAGCTTGTAGAAATCTGGTAAAAATTGAGGAAAACTCTTGAATTCCCATGGTGCACCACAATTTCCTGCTCCCCATTGAGCTGGTTGACCTTTGCCCTCCCTCTTGTGTGGAATGACCTTTCTGGACTGGCAATCTGTAGCCACCAGCTTCTCCTTTATTTGGGTCCTAAAACAGGAAGTGATGATGTTTCTTTCTGTATATATAGAGAGAGAACATATAAGAGAGAGATAGAGAGATAGATAGATAGATAGATAGATAGATAAATAGATATACACACTTAATATAATATGTGTTTGTGTTTGTGAATGTGT
>NW_027468689.1:16794705-16799705 GCF_046254945.1 Alosa pseudoharengus | reverse complement strand
TTCTGGTTTATTTTGTTTTGTCCTCTGTTCAACATACTATCCCCATTTTTCAGGCTAAGACAGCACCGTTGAACACACACACACACACACAAACACACACACACACACACACACACACACACACACACACACACACACACACACACACACACACCACACACACAAACACACTCTGGCTCAGCCATTTCTATTTTGCCAGTGGAATACTTTCTACACACATCCTCATGAACAGGACATATTCTGTCTTCTCCCTATGCCCTATATCTGAAGCTCTGTGTGTGTGTTTGTGTTTGTGTGTGTGTGTATGTATGTGTGTGTGTGTGTGTGTGTGTGTGTGTGTGTGTGTGTGTGTATGTATGTGTGTGTGTGTGTGTGTGTGTGTGTGTACTGGTGCTGTTGGCATTGCTAAAGACTTAATTGTGTGCTGTTCAAATGAATGTTTGTATGTGTGTGTGTGTGTGTGTGTGTGTGTACTGGTGCTGTTGGCATTGCTAAAGACTTAATTGTGTGCTGTTCAAATGAATGTTTGTTGCTGTGTAGATACAGTGGTGGAAAGGGACATTTAGTGCATCTGAGTTAGTTACATTTTTGAGAACATATGGGAGAGTGTCACCGTGTGTCTGTGTGTGTGTGTGTGTGTGTGTGTGTGTGTGTGTGTGTGTGTGTGTGTGTGTGTGTGTTTAGAGCTCATTACTGCTCTGATTCCATAAAGCTGTTTGTGAAATGCACTCACATAATAATCAGGCTCTCTGCTGCTGCAAATGACTGAAAGCCATAATGAGTATGATTAGGCTATCCCAGCCATTGCACATGTGCTCCTGAAGGCACACACACACACACACACACACACACACACAAGACAGCATTCATTATCAGACACCATCACATTAACAAGCACAAAATGCTACTAAAAGATTTTTCATCCAAAAAAAAACCTCGTATATTTATATGTTTGGTATGTGTGTGTGTGTGTGTGTGTGGGGGGGGGGGGTGTCTGTGTGTTTGGAGGGGAGAAGGAGAAACAAGATAAGATGCCTTGTTCTGTCAAAGAGCTGCTTTACGGCTCAATGCTTTCTCTCTCTCTCCCTCTCTCTCTCTCTTTCTCCTTTTTATTTTGTTCTTTCCCATCACAGTGTTTCATGACCTCCCTCTTTTTTCTATGCCTCTCTCCTCTCCCTCTTCTGTCTCTATATATATATGATCAGGGTTACATAGACACACACACACACACACACACACACACACACACACACACACACACACACACACACAAACCTGTCTGCAGAACAGCTGCCAGAATAAGGTAGATGATAAATAATAAATACTGTCATGTAGCGGCATTCGCCACATGCCAAGATCAAATCTTTGGATTTTGAATTGAATTTTGTTGGCTTTTGATGAATAATTCTGAATTCTGAGTATCTATTGATATACAACTGTCATGTGTTAATTATTCTTTATTATGAATTGTGACTTAGTCTTGTTTGTGAACATGTTTAAAATGAGTTCATGATGTGTTTTTGTTTTCGTGTTTTGGTTTGCAGTAATGAACACGTAATGGCATTAAACTTGGCGTGAAGACCTGTTTGTGATTCTCACCCATGTATGCTTGATGCTTTTCATGAAGGCTTCAAACCCCTCTGAGCATCTTTTCAAATCAGCTGATCAAGAGTCAGGTCACTGTGGCAGCCAGCCACGTCTCTCGGCGACTGAAATTCGCTAAATTAACACAATTAGCTAAGCGTTGTGCCGCTAATTAACTGCCGGAGTCAGGCTAGACGCCTTCAGAGCCAGCGGCATGCCACACCATAACCAAACAAACAGTTTGTGTGTGTGTGTGTGTGTGTGTGTGTGTGTGTGTGTGTGTGTGTGTGTGTGTGTGTGTGTGTGTGTGTGTGTGTGTGTGTGTGTGTGTGTGCTCTCTCTATATGCTCTTTGTATATGCCAGATCTGACCCACTTGCTTTATGTGGTCCATCGGCTAGTATATTTGTGTGTGTGTGTGTGTGTGTTTGTGTGTGTGTGTGTGTGTGTGTGTGTGTGTGTGTGTGTGCGTGTGTGCGTCTGTGTGATGTTATGGATTAAAGGAAACAGCCCAACAAGAGCCTCAAAGGACTAGTAAAAGAACGAAAGAAAGAAAAGAACAGAAACAGAAAGGGAGAGAGAGAGAGAGTGTGTGTGTGTGCGTGCCCTCGTTTTATGATGAAAGCACTGCTCAGCTATGGTTTAGATTACTCTGATATTTGTGAGCTACTCCTCTATGGGCATGTACACACACACACACACACACACACACACACTTGCACACACCCACACTTACTCTCTCACATGCATATGTACACAGTTCACAAAAGCCATCATATGAGACAACTAAATAAATTATGAACAAATAAATAACAAATCCATGCTGGATGAATTAAAAATAAAATGTAGGCTGTCACAAAAATGAATTCATCAATGTATCAATCATACTAATGAAACTGTTTCATTTGTATTAATCAAATCTCCATATTTGACCTACTTCATTACAATAACAATGCATGCTTGTGTTTGTGTCTGTATCTGTGTTTGTGTTTGCATGGGTATTGCAGAGTGTTTTATCATGGATAGATTCTAAAATCAATCTAAAAAGTTGAATATTTAGAATAGTTGAGTAAATGAAATACTATAATTTGGTGTGAAATGGGTTCAACATCACATTCTTATTGAATATTTTATATTTAGTTCAATATTTTATGTTTCTGTTGAACCTGCAAATTCTCATGAAGACACTTTGACACTTCAGTCAATCAATAACTTAATATTTTCTCATCCTTCAAAACAAATGTGCCTTCTTTCGCTCCTGCGCTGCTTCTAGCCCTAATATTTTCATACACATTCATTAATGCATACAATGAAAATTAAATGAAGATGTTTGACATAAAGTTATTTTTCTTCTTTGTTTATCACAGATGTTTTATAATACTAATTCATGCTAATGTTGTGTAATACTAAAAAAAAAAATCCATGAACACCAAACACATTATCTAATCAGGTTAAGCAAAAAGTAAAAGTATTTTTTCTTTTTTGCACAAATATATTTTATTCATTAAGTAGATATTTCAGTGACAAGGATCCAGTTTTAAAATATGTGGTTTATTATCCTTATCCTTATCCAGTGGCAACAATAAACATACCTATATCATAATAATATATTATAATATAATATAACATAATAATATATAATAGTTCATCTTTGCAGTGACCAAACATCTCATACATATACCCTGCCTCCACATGTTCTATAAAAGCTTGTCCTTTTGTGTGTTATTGGTGTGTGTTAACTTGTCATATTTGTTCCAATTTACAGGCGTGAAGATGCAGTGGACCCCTGAGCACACCCAGTGGGCAGAGCAACACTTCGACATCTCGTCCACCACACGCTCTCCGTCTCACAAGGCCGAGGGCTACCGCATGCAGAGGGTGGCCGGCACCATGACCAGCTCCGCTGCCGCCGCATACCAGTACAGCTGGGCCAACGACGACATCTCGGCGCTCACGGCCTCCAACCTGCTCAAGAAGTACGCCGAGAAGTACTCAGGCATCCTCGAGGTGCCCGTCATCAGTGCCGGAGAGCGGGCACTCCTCAACGCCTACCCGGACGCGGCTGCGGCAGCGGCCTTGGCCAACGGACCCAACGGGAGGAAAGTAGAGGCCGACCCATGGGCAGAGCCGGTTGGCGGAGGGGTGTACCCCATGGGGTGTGAGGTGGCCGTGCCCGCAGGCAAAGTGGGCATGGCGGCCACGTCGGATGTGGCGGCGGGCGCGATGTGCAACTCGCCGGGCGTGGGCAGCGGCGGAGGCGGGAGCCTGGCCGAGCAGAGCTTCTCCAGCAGCAGCTGCGGCAGCCAGTCGCTGGCATCTCAGGAACCCTACGCATCAGCCGCCGCCTACGGTAGCTCCTACCTGCACGCTTCCTCCGGCGGGTACAGCGGGCACCCCTCGCCCCTTCTCCAGGCTCCCCCGCCGCCCCCGGCCTCCCACGCCACCCTGGTGCCCGCGGCCTACAGCACCACATCCTCCCCGCCGGCTCTGCCCGGGTACAGCTACACCCCCTCGGGCTACGCCCCGCACCACCATCACCAGACGGCCTCCGTCGCCCCCGGCTACAGCCCCCCTCCGCCACCACCCCCTCCCCCTCCTTCCTCCTACCTCCCAGCAGGCATTGCGGTGCCCACCCCACTGGCCCCCTCCACCACCATGGCCTCGTACTCCTCCTACGCGGCCCCTCCCCACAGCTTGGCCCCCATCACCCCCACCCCACTCAATGGCTGCGGTTCAGGCTCCTTGAAGCGGAAGGCCTTCTACATGGTGGGTCAGGCTGAGATGGGCGAGCCCTACGGGGACTTCGGCTACGCCCAGCCCCCTCCCTCCACCTCCGCCAGCCTCAGCCCCCTGTACCGGCTGCCCGAGGGCACCAACGGTAACGGGAGCTTCAAGGCCGGCGGTCAGACGTCCCCCTCGGACGATCCCCGGGGCGGCGACTTTGGCGGGGGCTCACTGACGTCGCCGGGGTACGTCGGCGCCTCGAAGACCCCGCACTCGGCCGCCGGCGAGTCCGCGTTTAGTTTTGGATCGCCCACGACGACGGCCGCCACCAATGGCTCTCCCGTAGCCGCGCAGTCTTCTTCCTCGTCCTCCTCCTCATCATCGGCAGCAGCGGCCGAAGAGCGCCTAAAGTCGGTGGACCCGCGCGTGCTGGAGCTGGTGTCCACTCAGGTCCTGCAGCAACAGCACCCCCTGCTGGACTGGGGGGACATTGCGGGCCTGGAGGCGGCCAAGGCGACTCTGAAGGAGGAGGTCCTGTGGCCGCTGCTTCGGCCTGATGTGTTTGGGCCACTGGGCGGCACGTCTCCACCACTGCCCCGTGCCCTGCTCCTCTTCGGACCCCCGGGCTCCGGCCGAACCCTGCTGGCGCGCTGTATGTCCGGCCAGATGGGGGCGCCGCTGCTGCACCTGCGC
>NW_027468689.1:16784705-16792205 GCF_046254945.1 Alosa pseudoharengus | reverse complement strand
TCTCTCTCTCTCTCTCTCTCTCTATCTATCTATCTATCTATCTATCTATCTGTCTGTCTGTCTGTCTGTCTGTCTGTCGTTATTCTCCTAACTTGCAGCTCTTGGCCCACCTGAAACAATGAAGCCTTGTAACTGAATGTATTTTTAGACACACCTTTATTTTGAAGTGTCTGTTGCTAAGCACTGCGGTGGTAGAACTGCTGTACTCTAAGTACTGACACTTAGGTCAGCGCAGGCTTCTCTATTCATGTTTTCATATCCGACTCCTTCATTTGAAATGATATGCTTCATTCATTACATAGGAATAACTATGCTAGCAATCAATCACATGCTAATGTGTTTACTGAAGATGCTCATGTTGTCCGACGTGCTCTCCTGTTTTGACCCATGGCTACATTCGCGACGTGATTGCCCCCGATTCCCTGTTGTTGATCCATCTCCTCTCATCTGTAAACGTGATCATTGAAAATCATTGCACAGTGCAGCATTGAAAATCATTGCACAGTTCAGCATTTGAATGCCTTATCCCAGAATTTATAGTGAGACTTAATCTACGACACAGAGATTGGGATGTCAAATGTCACTTTTGTGAAACTGTATTGGGGTTAAGATGATGGAGTACTGCTGCTCTGCTCGGTGTAATGATGTTGAAGAATTTAACCAAAAAAATGTCCCTTCAGGAAATGGTCACTTGCTACACTACAATGCGCTCCTGGGATCATGTTTGTTCTAGCTGAGATTTGTTTCCTGATGAACTAGGGCCTAGTTAAAAAGAAACACTAAAATGAGAAAAATATCGACAATATTTTCTTTATTCTTATTTGGACTGTGAAAGGCTCACTTTATTTAAAGTATGCAAACACACACATTTACAGTTTCACACCAAGACTACATTTCGGTTGACATTACAGTCATTCATAACGGTGACATTTGTGGTGTTGTTTTTTTGTGTACTTGATTACTGTTTTTAAAGATATGCATTATTTGGGAAGATTATGTGATATTTCATTTGTTTGTTTGTTTATATGTGAGGAACACAAATTGGTGCCTCTCTTCTAGTAGGTATGCATGTTTGTGTTGTTTATTTTGTTTTTCTTACTTTCTTTTTTTTGTGTTGAAACACCTTTAAAACCATCTCTACCTCATTGCTACATATTTTGCATGTAGTGTTTAATTTGTACATCACTAGATGTCGGGCAAACAAAAACAAAAACAAAAACAACAAAACAAAAACAAACCAACAGCCGAAGAGGAACTGTGTCAGCTGTTCTTCTGTCACGAGCAGTCTACCTCACAGACTGTGTATACACTCAACAGTATTGGCATACATCAAAAGAACTTTGTGTGTGAGTGTGTGTGTGTGTGTGTGTGTGTGTGTGGTGGGGGATGGGGTGGGGGCGTTGGAGGTGTTGCTCTGCAGAGAAGTACAACAGAATTTCTGTTCCAACTGTCATTTGAGTGAGTGGATCATTGAGTGTGTATGTGTTGTCTGTTCACACACAGATAACACAATATTGTCTGTTTGTGTGTGTGTATGTGTTGTATGTGTGTGTGTGTGTGCCTGTGTGTGTGTGAGAGAGAGAAAGAAAGAGAGAGAGAGAGAAAGAGAGAGAGAGAGAGAGAGAAAGAGAGTATATGCTGTGTGTTTATTTGTGGGTTGTGAGCATGTACAATGTGTGTGTGTGTTTGTGTGTCTGTGTGTGCGTGCGTGCGTGCGTGTGTGTGTGTGCGTGGGTGGGGTATTTTATATGTAATCCGTATATGTTAACCACACTTGCACAAGCTGATACTGTTGTACATTTGTTATTGTTGTATATATTTATATACATGAACCTGTTACAGATGTGCCACGTGCAGGTTTGGGGGTCTGTATATATATTGCCATACTTGCAGTCGACCTTAAATGTATTTTCCTGTATTCTGATGAGCAAAAGAAACAGCCAACACTTCATTAAAGATGTTTTTTTCTTGAGATGGTGTCATGGCTTGTTTTGTTGTTGTCAGTGATTTCCCTTATAGCACAATGCTAACACAATGTGGTTATACGTTCGCTTTAGATTAAAAGTGTCTGCTTAATACCATAACCATAAGGGCAATTCCATGGAAAATTACGTTTTTTGTAACATCCATAACTCCAATAAATGTGATGGTATGGTATGATGGGAATGATTACATGAAATTTGAGCATTTGCTATTTTTGGCTGAAGAATGTACATGAGAAAAAATGCACAAAAAATGAATGTTATCATTCACATCATACAAATGCCAAGGCATTTCACTGGAGTTATGGATGTGACAAAAAGTCAATTTTCTGTGGAATTGACCATAACCATAACTATAACACAATGATATCAAACTAATGCATGTGTATTAGACATATCTCAATCTGTTCTTATTAGTCATGGTAACCTTCGTGCCAATGCAAACTCTCTACCCGTTAGTATAGGTTATGCGTCATCCTAACTCTTTGGATGTCGAGCTCTTAATGTTTACTCACTTTCTGTTTTTCCTCCCTTTCTTCTGCTCCTCGTTCTCTCTATTTCTCTTCTCTCTTTCACCTCCCCCATCTTTTTCCATGCATCCCTCTTTTTCTTCCCTCCATTTTGTATCATCCCATCGTTTGCCGCTCACCCCTACTTTCAGCTGGCCGGTGCACTCTGGTCATTATGTAACAGCCATTTACTCCATCTGTGAACGAGGAACTAGTCAAAATGGGGATGAACGTCTGAATTAGATGACGCCAGTGATGTCGGCTTCTGTAATTTGTGAACATTATAAATGCAAATGAGACATTTTGACTTGTTTTTTTTTATTCGCTCGCTCTCGCTCTCTCTTTCTATCTCTCTCAGTGGTTTTGATCCGCCTGTTTTTGATGGAATCACGTTATGGTTGCTAATGTGTGTGCGTGGGAAGGAGCTTGACAATTAGCATGTCTTGGTTATCTTAACCGTTTAGCCCTAATTGGAAGCATTTTATCTTTGTGTTTTCTGTATAAGAGGGCCTGACTCTCTCTCTCTCTCCCTCTCTCTCTGTCTCTGTCTCTCTCTCTCTCTGTGTCTCTCTGACTCTGTCTATATATGCTGTACCTCTATTATCTTATCTTTGAGTCAGTCTTTACCCCAACCACACACATACAAACCCTCTCTTTTCTCTCTCTTTTTGAGACCATTTGATCTCTTGATCTCTGAGAGGCAACAAGTGGAGATACTTAGTACAACCCCTTTTCCCAAAGTGTTGGGACTCTGTAAGATATCATCAAAAACAGAACATGATGATCTGCACACATCTATACACCCATATGTGTTTCCAAAAAGAACTCAAGACAACATTTCAAATGTTGAAACTATTCATTAAAAAATATAAGCTCATTTTGAATTTGAGTGTCTCAAAAAGCTGGGACAGTGGAACAAAAGGCTGGATAACACAAGGAGGAACATTTTATAACCAATTAGTTTAACTAGTACCAGGACTGGCCATAAAAGGGCATCATAGAGAGGCAGAGTTTCTCAAAGGTAAAGATGAGGTGTTTTTTTTTTTTACCTCTCTGTGAAACATTTTAGGGAAATGTGTTGCTGGCATTAATGTGAACATATATTTTCCAAAAAAATAAATAAATGCAATAGCTCTATTTTAACAACAGCTATTGTGTCATTGCACTATTATGAATTAAATATAAGATTAGCAGATCATCAAATTCTGTTTTTATTTACATTTTATACAGCATCCCAATGTTTTTGGAAACAGGGTTGTATAAGCCTCAACTGAAGGTTCCCAAATGTCCCCCTGCTCTACCTACAGAAAGGACCAAATGGAGATTTTGAAGATTTCTTATTTGAATTGTATTTTTTGTATTATTCTTCAGTGAAGGAGACAGAGAGAAAGAATCTGAGAGAGAAAGAGAGAGAAAAAACTAGATGACAAAGCAGAAACAAAAATGACTACTGTGTATGCATCCTTCATCCATAACCTTGTCTGTCTTCCTCAATCTTCCTCTGTTTATCACATTCTATCTGAAGTGTCTGTGTCTGTTCCGATTGTTTGAGGCAGTTTGCTATGTTTGATGTAGCAGTCAGTAAACAGAGCAGAAACTCTACAGCAACATATAAGCGGCTCATGTGCTGGGCCGGTAAAAGAAAACGTCAGTGTGTTTTTTATTCCGACAATTAAAAACAAAATGAAAATGCAAGACATTATTTCAGAAGGCCGAGAACATTCCTTTGTCTAAGGCCTCTAATAGAGATTTGTAGGCTCAGGGATGGATTACTGCATGGGCCTACCAGTCCCAGGCCCAGGGGCCCAAGGGGTCAGGGGGCCCTGATGCCCAAGCTTTTGCATGGAATCATTGCCACAATATCAACAAATCAGGATGTAGGCTATGAATCTGATTGAATTAAAGTATTGGCCATCCCCAAAATGCACCAGAATACAGGAAATCACATCATACAAATTAAAAAATGTCTGGGGGAGAACCCCCAATCCCCCCTTCCCACATATGTGACAATTAGTGGGGAGCCCTTAATACAACTGGGCCCAGGGGCCCGAAAGTTCATAATCCGTCCATGTGTAGGCTTAATAGTCAGGAATTGAAAACGGGTTTCCCTTGAACGAAGCGTTGATGCTAAAAACCAAGCTACACTACTACGGGAGAGAGCTTATGACAGAGGGCCAGATGTACGTACATTTGCGAACGTAGCGTTATACGCGCTATGGCCAACCTGCAGATTCAACCTGTGATTCTTCAGTTTATGTGGTATTTAGCAAACCTGCAGTTCATCAGGTAATCAGCGCCTTTATTCCCCCCCTAACGGAATTTGCGAACGTTCACAACTGAACAGCAAACTTCAATCACAAGCACAGTTGAATGAAGTTAACTGACAACAACATTAAAATGAATCAAACGTTTAGAGATCATGAAATAATACAATACATGATAAGATGTCAACAAGCAGGAAGATAATGAAGAGCTGTAGTTCTACACAAACTACTTGGGCACGTAGGCTATGGAAGATGGTCAAATCTAGCAAGTAGGAAAGTTTAAGTGAATCATGTGCAGAGTTGGGTTAATGCGTTACAAAGTAACACATTACTGTAATGTGTAATCACATTACATTTGTCAGTAATGAGTACTGTAACGCGTTACTTTCCTGAATTCAGTAATCACACTAGTTACTAACAGTGTGTGAGCAAAGATTACTTTATTAATTAGCAATCCTCCTTCTCAAACCGTGGAGACGCATGTTGCCGTGCTTTATCCTGTCAGGAGCAGGGTGCGTGGAATCAGGCCGCCTCCTACAACACTGCCTCTAAGACGGTCTTCATGGCTTTGGATGATACGTCTTTGCCGTGGCCTACTGGTTAGCACTTCGGACCTGTAACCGGAGGGTTGCCGGTTCGAACCCCAACGAGTAGGCGCGGCTGAAGTGCCCTTGAGCAAGGCACCTAACCCCTCACTGCTCCCTGAGTGCCGCTGTTGATGCAGGCAGCTCACTGCGCCGGTATTAGTGTGTGCTTCACCTCACTGTGTGTACACTGTGTGCTGTGTGTGTTTCACGGATTGGGATAAATGCAGAGACCAAATTTCCCTCACGGGATCAAAAGAGCATATATATACTTACTTACTTATACTTATACAATCAGGCCGTTTATAAGAGCTAAAAATAAAACTCTAAATATTCACCTGTATAAAAATCTGCAAGTGCATTCTTATTTAAGTTACACTGCGTTGCTGGTATTAGTGTGTGTGTGATTTCAGTGTGTTATACAAGCTAGGACTGCCACTGTTTTCAATGTGAACAAGAGCATCTAGTAGGCTATTAATGACAGAAGGTGCACAACTCGCGAGCGCACTTCACTCAAAGCAGTTACATGTTTTGTGTGCGTGTCAACATTCAACATGGGCAGGGCAGCAGCGCTTCCATAAATCAATTTGAATTTGCAAATTTTTTGCACAAATTTTAAAAGCTGCACTGAGGTGCTGTGTCTGTGAACGTGAAGGCAGCTTTCAGTAAGACAAAACATTGATCAGCTATCTGTAAGAAATGCCTGGTAGGCCTACAATGCAACCTGGGTTGGAGAAGTGTAATAGACTAGATTATGCTACCTAATTTTTCATACAACGTAATTAATTAAATAACTAGATGTACCGCATAGCGGTACAAAATATGACCGCCGCTCAGTCCTGCCTTATCCATTCCGCGAAAATAAATCATATTAATGAATTTGTCTCCATCTTCTACTCCATCCCCCACTCTTGAAACTTTTGTGTGTATGCTTGCGCTGCAAAGGTGAATAGATTTGTTTCTGGGCCAAAAAATCTGTAACATTGTTATAAAACCTTTAAAATCTCTAAACAATCACAAGTAGGGCAGTTCATCACAGTCCATCCATTGCAACTGGACTGATGAAAGGTACACCTGTAGGCTACATTGTATTTGGGAAAAGCAGAAGGTAGCAGCATAATGTATTTATTTATGTATTATTAAACAAAACAATCCCTGTCAGTTCCATGCAGTTTTCAACAGCTATCAAGAAGAGAGGTCATGTCATGGATTTTTGTGAATGTTTCTTCTTCTACATATGCATAAGTTTAGTCATCTAGTTCAAATGATATTCAGCTTTATTGTCAATGCACAAATTAAATACCAGTAGTCTAAAACAAAATGCCGTTTTACCCAGTGGTGCAAATAACTGACATATGTCCAAAAGGGCCTTCATGAAATGCGTTGCGAGATTGTTCATACACATTTTAACGGGCAAAGTTGAAGAGCTACTGTCCGTTATTGTTTGTGCAAATAATATGCTGATTCATGTTCCCTTGCATTTTGCAACCATGAGGTCCAAGGTTAAGCTCAATCTTTTGACGCAATCTTTTGATTTTCACCTAGCCTAGTCCATGGTAGGCGCCCGATAGAAATATTGTTTAATTTTGCGATTGAGATATCCAGCAACTGGCGCTCCCCCTGTGACGTGTTCGCTCCCCGGTTTTAGAGCTATTCTAAATGCAAAAATGCATAGAGGGAGTTATGACAAAACCGTGACTGTTAACAAACTATAAGCTATATAAGGTAGGCCCTATGCTAGGCCTATTACACAACACAAATTGTCACTAGGCTATGCTGGCGACCCAAATAAAATCTCCTTTGGAACCAATGGCTTACACCTTACAGTATCAAGCTGCCACCTCTTGGCGAAAAGTTAATAGTTTTGCATATCAGTAGTAATTAATTTCACGTAGCTGTGAATCACGGAAAGGGCGAATGAAGTGGACACTTCTAAATGGAACCCAACCCACTGTACAGTAGCTCTAGGTCTGTGGCTAAAGCAGCCATAATGAAAGCGTTATCATTGTTTGGATACTTCACACACACGTGTTTTTTAATCGCATAGACTACAACTACCAAGCTGGAATCAAAGCACATCGACTCCCCTCTCACACCCTAAACATGCACTTCGAACAAACAAAAAGCGCCTCAATCTCACGGAATAGCCATAGGCAAAACT
>NW_027468689.1:16757205-16764705 GCF_046254945.1 Alosa pseudoharengus | reverse complement strand
ACACAGTAACCACGGAAATCTAGTCATTCACACGGCTCGTGAAGCGTGAACATCCCCGAGAAATTATGCATTCAGAACTTTCATGTCTGAAAATGTGAAGCCCCTGGCAAGGCCAGCAGCAGAAACATTGCTTTATTTGTGTAGGTCAGGAAAGGGGTTTGCAAGACAATGTTTTCATTTATGCCAAAGGAAATCCCAAGCTCTCCTCTGTGAAAGAAAGTTAACTCATAATTGGAAGACATGTGAGAAGACAAAAACATACCACGAAGACACATGTGAGCAAATCTGAAAATGATGAGCAAAGAACAAAGTTGGACAGAAGTAAAAATTAGCTAAAGCTAATATAATTACTTGGCAAATTCATTATACACATGGTTAGACCCTAAGCATGGACACTGATGGGTCAGTGCAATGTACTCACACACCACACAACAGAATATATGCATCATTATAGAGTTCCAACAACCCACTGGCCAATCATGAAGCCCTAATTTGAATGATGCAATGGTCAGTGAGCAGTGTCTTACACTAGAAATCACCCTTACTAAAAACCAACTCCTTACCTTAACCTTATCCATAAATTGATGTAAACAATGTGACAACAGATACACTAGATTACTGATATTACTAATGATTACTGAGTATCTGTAGATAGTCTATAGGACACAATTCAAGTGTGTTGGTGTGATTTGTATTGCTCTATTTTGGGGGGCAGACACGCCAACCCACCCCTCTGGCAATTTGGCCGGTGACATCAGCAGAGACACAGGAAGAGGGAAATGGTTATGGAGAAGGAGGATGAGAATACGGTCATCTGGGAGTTATACAGAAAAAATGATGGAAAAAATTATGTATTTAAATTCCTTTAAATGCATGTACAATGTTAATCTCCTCTGAAACCAGGCAACATTTCAAGCTGTTTATTGAGGATTGCTTACCTTGGAAACGGTGTCTTAATTTGTCCCAGATCTGCTGGCATGGTGCAACCCTTAATAACCATAATTGTGCCTGTTTAAATGTCCCTTAAATAATCCCTAAAAATTAAAGAGTTCCTGTTTTATATGGGTAAGTGGGAGAGAGAAGAGCAGAATAAGGTGAAACAGGCAGATAGAGAGATTGAAAGAGAGAGAGAGAGAGAGAGAGAGAGAGAAAGAGAGAGTCATGGTGGAGGAGAGAGAATTCTCCCCCACTATCGCAGCATGTGACTAAAAAGCCTTTCTTTATTTTATTCTTTCTTTCCTTCCCTCTTTCAATCCGCCTACAGAGCGAGCATGGTCTTTGAAACGCTATGACAACGCCTCACAGATCCTTTGCTTAAACAGTGACGTCAGTCAAAGTTTTTTGAAACATAAAGGGCGTGAGGCCACCTGAAACAATTGTTCCACTGTCTGCTCCTAAACGGTGTGTTAGAGTCGCCGGTTTTAATGTAAATACACCATTAGAGCGTCATTAGGACGATCAGACTGCTGGACTCGCGGGTCAGGACGGACGCTGCACAGTTTGCAGGCAGCCCAGAGCCGGGCTTCTTTCTCGCCTCCCGAAATGTTAATAACTTTCTATTAGTTAATGTGGCGTGACTAAAATTCAGATTAGAAATAATTTACTGTAATGCGCGTGACGGTCCACCACGTCGTCTTGTGATGGTTTCCGCGCCGCATACACGAGTCTAAATTGGGCTCATTAGGGAGAGCCCACCCACACCCGTGATTTAGCCATCATCAAATCAATTTCTTCATTCTTTTTGCTCTTTGAGGTGCGACTGCTCCGAATTGAATAATCCCGACCATCACATTTAATTACGCGTTTCTGAGGCTGCTGGAGCGGTAATGTTCACAGATACAGAAAAGAGCCCCAATACCACAATGGGCCCTTGCCTCAGTGATGCCGAATAGCACTGCTTCATTATTAACGGGAATGGTTTGTTTAATATGAAATCAGTGCTAATTGACATAATCAGAGCCAATGTCGTGTCCAAATACACAGCTAATCCTCCAGTGTCTTTTTGTTCAGTTTTTGCTGCAGTGCTGTGGTACTTAGTCAGAATTTGCTCTGTGTGACAAAGTTTACTTTTCAAAACGGCTAACGCAACTGGAGATTTTGAATGTGTGCTCAGTTGTATGTGGTTGATCAGAACTGTCGGTCTGGTTCTAGAATAAGAGCATAGGAGCAAGGCAAGCAGAACTAGCAAGAACACGGGGGGGAAGCAGTGGGATAAACCATTTTAAGAAATATAAAGATAATAAAAAAAACAAAAGTGTGATTATAAACAAAGAAAATCATAGAGGATAAGCGTGATGAAAAGAGATAGATGATGGTGATGGTGATGAGAATGAGTATTAGAAGAAGAAGAAGAGATGAAAAAGATCTCCATCACACTGGGGGAGGGGAGGTGATCCTAGTAGCAGTAGGCTACCCAGAGCCAGTCTCACGGTGAGGCAGCTCGGAGGGCCTGGGGCTGGACTGGGCTCTGAGGCTCCTCTGGTTCCATGGGGAGGCCCGGACATCAGTAAGGTTAAGGCCCCATGGCAGAGCTATGGGACATGGATGCAGGGAGAGAAACTGGTGATGGTGTGTCTGTGTGTGTGTGTGTGTGTGTGTGTGTGTGTGTGTGTGTGTGTGTGTGTGTGTGTGTGTGTATGTGTGTGTCAAGACACCTTAGAGACCAGCTGACTAGAAAAATATTTTCCTCTAGACTGCACTATCATTCTGTTATCAGACTATAACACATTGATTGTAGTCATTTTCAGTGAACATTGCATTACTATTAAATAATGTTCTTACTATTTAAATGACTATTTTTTGATTTGTATATAATATAATACTTATTTATTTTATTCTATTTTGACTAATTATATTGTTTGTCTTCCTTATTCTGCTTGTTGTACTGCAACCTGATGATGTGTGGTCTCTGACATACTAATTACTTGCCTGTGAATTTGGACATGTGTGTGTGCACTGGGTAAGTTACAGATGAATTGACCTTCTTAGGATCAATAAAGTTGTCTGAGCTGAACTGAACTGAGGAGGCCAGAGGGTGGACACCGAGTCAGATTATTCTATTGGTGGCGTTCAGAGTAACATGCTTTTTTCGCTTTCAAGACGTGACTATTCCAAAATACTGAGAGTTAAAAAAACTGATGACACAATGATGTGAAAATTGACTGAGTACATGTTGTTGCTATGATACGTTACGATAAATAGCTCCCTGTCTTAGCTAAGAAAGTTACTGTAGCCAAACAAAGACCCATTGATGTGACCTCAAAACTATTTTTATTTTTTAACGAATAAGCGCATCATTCTGAGCATTTCTGCATGTGCAACGCAATGATAACATTTAAACAATTGAATTTGAGCACCAGGAGTAATAAAACGTGTGTCAGTGTGAACAGTATAGCTACTTGCACACTAGCCAGATAAATGCCGACCAATTTCAACAAACAGCAACAGCAGGATCAGTGTGAGGCGTGAGTGTTAATTGGGGTTTACCGGGATTTTCAAGTTTATCATGTCTTGTCAGTTTTTATCTGGGCAGTGTGGAACTGGTTTTCAGAACATTCATAAGACCAAGCAGGGAATCTGGGAAGGTTACGTTGATACCTTTTCCTTTCTCCTCAGCATTCCTTACGACAAGGAATTTCACAGCAGGGATCAGTCAAGTACATCTGATGATATCTCATCATATCAGATCCAGTAGAAGTCGTGGTATGTTCCATTTTAAAGACAAAAACAGTGATACACAGAAGACGATCCTTAGATGTGGCATTCATTTATGCTGGAGTCAGGCCAGATCCCGGGCGAGATCTATTCTGAAGTCTGTCGCTTTTTGAGACGTTTAACCTTGAGACATGTAGATGGCCCTTTTTTCTCTTGGGTAATAATACCACTCAGCCCCTCTGAGAAGGAGGGGGGGGGGGGTGCATATCAATGAGTTTGACCAAAAAAAAAAATGCATATGTAGCCATGACATCTGCATGAATATACTCTCTTCCTCCTCCTCACATATCGTGCATTAGCATACAAGCTCAGAGAGGAAGTGTGTGTGTGTGTGTGTGTGTGTATGTGTGTGTGTTTGTGTGCACGTGGAAGCACCTGTTTACCTGTATGACTGCACATAGACACGTGATGGTGAGTGTGTATTCCTGTGTGTGAAAGAGAGAGAGTATAAATGTATTGGGTGTGTGTGAGACAGGGAGAGAGAGCGAGAGAGAGAGTGAGAGAGAGAGAGAGAGAGAGAGAGAGAGAGAGAGAGACAGCATCAGTATATGCTTCAGAGAATAAGTGTGAGAGCGTGAGACTTACAGTGTGAGTGTGTGTGTGTGTGTGTGTGTGTGTGTGTGTGTGTGTGTGTCTGCGTGAGCTTGCTCAGATCAACAGTGGCCCACAGAGTCAAGAACAGCTGAATGGCTGGCAGACCTCCCATTCTGTGTGTCTTTGTAATACAGAGTCTTTCCCAATTGGGGGCTTTTCTCCTGAGTTGCTGTTGTGAAGAGGCAAGACCCCCCTCCCTACACACACACACACACACACACACACACACACACACACACACCACCCTCATGGAACAACTGCTCAGAGATATCTACTCTGCCTTTTCCTTTGTGGGCGAAAAGAGAAAGACTTATAGGGTGTGTATCTGTGTGAAAGACAGAGGGGAAAATACAGAGAGAGACACTGACATACATGGGATAGAGTGCGAGTATAGGAGAGACAGAGGGAGAAGGAGAGAGAGAGAGAGAAAGAGAGATGAGAGAGAGATGAGAAAGAGAAAGAGAGAGATGAGAGAGAGAGAGAGAGAGAGAGATGAGAGAGATGAGAGAGAGAAAGAGAGAGAGAGAAAGAGAGATGAGAGAGAGATGAGAAAGAGAAAGAGAGAGATGAGAGAGAGAGAGAGAGAAAGAGAGAGAGAGAGCGATGAGAGAGAGAGGGGTGAAAGAGAGAGATGAGATAGAGAGATGAGAGAGAGAGAGAGAGAGAGAGAGGTGAGAGAGAGAGAGAAAGAGAGATGAGAGATAGAGATGAGAGAGAGAAAGAGAGAGATGAGATCGACAGAGAGATGAGAGAGAGAGAGATGAGAGAGAGAGAGAGAGAGAGAGCGATGAGAGAGAGAGAGAGAGAGAGAGAGAGAGAGAGAGAGGGGTGAGAGACAGCAGAGCGTGGCCCCTTAGCAGCTATAACACTGGTGTTAATGCATGCAATGCTGATAAGGCAAGTCTATTTAAAGCACTTACGGGAAGGGTGGTGTTTCTTATTGGGATCTGAAAGGGCCTAATATACTTGCACGTCCCACTGTTGTGGGTTGCCTTGTTATTATCCCCAGTTGCCAGTGATTCGCTCCTGTAATAACAGAAGGGGCTAATTTCTGTTTGGGATCTGACATTATAAACTTAATTGGTTTTCATTAATAAAAGCAGTGGACTGAGACATCGATCAAAATGCTGCCTGTATATGTGTCTGTGTGTATGTGTGTGTGTGTGTGTGTGCGTGCACACCATACACACACACACACATACAAACACACACAGTTTCTTTTACGCATTGTTCTTCTAACCACTGTCGTTTTAGTTATTGCCTCGGCATTTAGCGGCGCAAGATCTTGTAATTGTTATCACTTTAATTGCTCCAATAAAGAACATCAGCGATGCATCGGCAATGCATTGATTGGAGGCTCCAGATGAACCGCTCCGAGAGAGTGTATGTGTGTGTGTGTGTGCGAGTGTGTGTGTGTGTGTGTGTGTGTCGGCGGACCGGACGTAATTAGCCTATCAGATCGAGAACGGCGTGCTTGCGTGGTCGGACTGTCCTTTTTCCGCGCCGACACCCGCTGTGCGTGACTGCGCGGCTCGTATATATTAGCTCCCATAACTGTTAAAGTGGCATTAAGGTGTGTGCAGGAGCCTCTCGCTCTCGCCACAGTAATTTGTGTCAGCTTCTCCAAAAGGGGTCACTTGGGAATTTCCCACGGGGAAATAGCTTAAAGATGGCCTTTTTCACAAACGTCTCCAGAACGTTTCCCTAACACACACACACACACACACACACACACACACACACACACACACACACACACACTCACATGCACATATACATGCACACAGTAGCATGTGCAGACACACACACACATACAGAGGTGTCTCTTGAGTGTAGCAGACTGCACATACACTGTTAAGTGTCCCAGAGGATGGAGTTGTATCCTACAGGCATACCTGCTTCTGAACTAGGTCCCTTTCTTTTTTTAATTTGTCTGTTTCTCTTTTGAACCCAATCAAGGGTACAGAAGGATAGAGGAAGCGAGGGAAAGAGATTAAGGTGTGGACTGTGATAAGCATATAACAAAGGAAATAGACAGGGGTCTAGTGAGGAGGAAGAGCTTCCTCTCGCCTTTATTTAGCACAGACTATGGATTCTTTGAAGCACAAATGTTCTGTATGCACACACAGCATATAATGACAGCTCGCTTTATATGACATCTTCACAGCACAATGCTTATTGTGAAGTAGTAGATCTAGTAGTAGAATTCAGTCATTTCATTTTATTATAAAGCAGTTGTACATTTGTGTAACTATTTTTATTTCCGACTGGTGTCATTATGCTTGCGTGATCCTGCACATGACCTGGCTCCTTTCTTGTAGACAGGAAGCTCAAAGAGAATGTGATGTCATCATTAAGTGACTGATAAAATCTTCCCATATTAGGCATATATTGTGATTTAGGGTGTGTGTGTGTGTTTTATAAGTAAATGGTTGATGCATTCCTAGGGTTAGACCTTGACTCTCTAGCAGAGAACATGGGTTCTCATCAAATACCGTTGACATGAACTAGAACAGACATTGCGAGCCAGGCCTTCTTGTCCAACATCAGTGCCTGACCTCACTAATACTCGTTTGAAAGAATAGGCCAACATTTCCACAGACACTGAAACATCTTGTGGAGATCCTTCCCAAAAGAGTGGAAACTGTTATGGTTGTAAAGGGGGGACCAAGTCGCTACTAACACCTATATCTTTAGAATGGGATGTCATTGAAGTTGCAGTGGGTGTAATGGCAAGGGTCCCGATACTTTTGTCTATTTAGTGTATTATACTGTGGAGGAAAAGACAAACAGCTAACAACGCCCCTTAGCTGTTGTAAAATCAGTATAACCTACCACCTCTCTGGGCTTGGTGTTTAAATAAAATACATTACAAAATTGCATTACAAAAATACATACTGAACCTGTTTACAGTATGTTTATGCAGCAGATCTAATAATGTAATGCCCAAAATACTGAAATAATGAAACAATATTCAAAAGTTGAAATGTACATTTAATACGTGAATAAATGATGAAGTCATTAAGACAAAGGAGGTTAAGGTAAAATCCATTATAATATTTACCTAGAGAGTTTGTTTCTCATACACACATGCACGCGCACACACACACACACACACACAAAGTTTTCCCATTCCTGAATTAAGAAGTGTCTTTTCCAGCATCTCTTTCTTTAAGAAGGGCACGCAATCAC
>NW_027468689.1:16707205-16752205 GCF_046254945.1 Alosa pseudoharengus | reverse complement strand
TGACCTTACTTAAGAAATTTGGTTATTGTGCTATGTTTAGCTGGCTGTTTTCCTTGTGTTTCTCCTCTTGTGAATTGTATTGTATATTCTTTTTTCAACAACTCTGACTTAGTTCAGAATGTCCTATTGTGGTCCAGTTTTATATCCACAGTAAAATGTTGTTAACATGATGTGTTGTTGAAGTAGTGTATTAAAATGAAACATCAATGACATGAAAATATGTTTTGTGCCGACAAATGGTATTTTTGCATTTTCCCCCAATTGTATAAAAGCTGCTGAGTCTAGTAATTAATAATAACATACATCCAATATAATCACATATGTTGAGGTACACAGACACATACACACTGATATGATTCCAAAGAGTCCGAATGTATGACATTTTGCTCATGTGGTATAAGGAGGGTAGGAAGGGGGGGGGGGGGGTCTTTAAAAAATCCAGTGTTTTCTGAAGGAGTAGTCATTCAGTGCTGTAAAAAGTAGTCATCCAATGTTGTATTTTCTGTTTTTATGTAATTCGCTATTTGTTTGTTTCTTGGTTTTATTTTATGATTACAATAATTATATAATGGGGTTTTTGTTGTGATGTTGTATCATGTGGTATTATAAGAAAAGAACAAAAAAAAAAGAAAAAATTCCAGACAGTTTGTTGGTCTACAGACATCATCAGGTGTAAGCAATGTGTTGTGGTGTTGCTGCCATCTAGTGGACAAAAAGTGGAAGTTGTGCAGGATGTCCATTGAATCATTTCCATTTGAATTATTTCCACATTCTCACTGCACACTTACATTAGGGGTAGTTCCCTTTGTCATTATGAACGGTGTTTCTTTTGTGACCATTGTGACATGAAGACATCTTCAAAAGTGTATGAGATGAGGAAGGCATATAACCCAATACACAAATGTGACAACACACAGGATGGTACTGATTTCAGTGTACAACTTTTAAACTTATGACAAGTCTAACTGAGATGTGAAATAAAAGCTTTAGCCTGATGGCTTTACTTAACATGAATCTTCGCTCCCATCTGCTGGTGACAAGTGGTCCTGCATGCAGTCTTTTCTTTTGGATGGTGACTCAATAGGAGTTTTAAGGTATCTACACTATCAGGTCAAATCCATTTTTTTAATTCAATGTTACATGCCTGAAAGCTGGAATTATGCAGTGTAACAAAAAGCAAAAAGGGTGTGTTGGAGAAGTCAGCACAGAGTTCAGCTCAAGGATGTGTTTTTTTAGGGCCTGTCCACACGGAGACGCTTTTTAGGTTAAACGCAGAGGTTTTGCTTCGTCTTGGCCGAGCGTCCAAACGAATCCTGTAAACGCACTGCCCGAAACTGCACTTTTCTGAAACCTGTTCCCAGAGTGGAAAAATCTGAAACCGTAGCCCATTTGAATTCGTTTAGACAGCGAAACCGCACATCCTGCTTGCGTATCGATGATGTCATCGCCACACCTTAGCTGCCCTGGACTTGCACTTATAGTATTGCCTAACAATACTAGTTTTCATACATGACATTACCTACGATTACACTCCTTAGGATAAATATCACAACTGATGCTGCGCAGCGCCGATAGCTTATGACTTGGTGGACTGAACACTGTTTTTCCCGGTGTTTTTTTATGCATTCTAGCTACTGTCAGTGACACGAGAGAACTTAAGTTATTAGGAAAGTGTGCTGTAAGTTTAGGCTACATTAATTTGTGCGTAGTGCCAGTGTCATTCATTTATTTTACATGTCTTACAACATATATACATGCATTCACAGTCGAGTGAAATCAGATATAAGCATACAAAGATGCTTAGAACTCACGTTAAGCCGATGGTAGCACACTGAATGCAAATGCGCGATTTGATGCAGGCAAACGTATTGACTGTTACTAACGAAGGTTTTATAGCAATATTATAAATGTGGCGACAGAATAGCCTAGAACTTGGGTAAGCCTTGCGTTTAGTAGCCTAATTGCGGTGATAGCCAGAACTAATGTGAATCACGGACTATCCTACAACCAAAGAAAGTAAAGGTGATTAGTAGGCCTACCTGCGTTAGCCAAATAAAGCACGGGACTGCACCCTTCACAAACCGTAAAATAAAGTTTATTAGTTTTACAGTTGACTACAGTTGACAGTTCACCATCAGTCCACACAAACAATTCTGGTTTCCTTGCACTAGCCATTTCGTCGTAGCCTATTCTGTCTGTTTGTAAAGCGCAAGTTTTGGTCAATTTCTGTAAAGAAACAGTGCCACTTATAGGCCTGGGGTATGAAGTAACGTGTTGAGTAGTGTTGAGATGGATCCGTTTGGACGCAAATATTCTTGATACGGTTCCAGGGAAGACGAAGGAAAAAAAGATCGGTTTGGTACGTGTGGACTAGGCCTCAGTCTCACAATGCGATGCTACTCTGTACCTTTAGTGTGAAACAGTAGACTCAGTAGCAACCAAGGGACAGTAACACAATATCCAGTAAACATATTGAGCTCCTAAATTTCCCTCAGGATAAATAAAGTACCTAACTATCAATCAAGCTACTTATCTAATCTAGTATGTTTAAAGGTGAGGTGTATGATTCTGATCCGATACACCCTGGACCTAATTCAGTCAATTTCTCTTCACTGTCTGGTAGGTGTTTGTTATTTGTGTCTGATCAAAACAACTGTGTTCGTACAAAGTCCTGTCTCTTTAAATGGGAATGTTCAAGCCACAAACACTAACAGTCATTCTTCAATGAAGCATTCACTGTAATAACTCATGCAACGATGACTGCCACGTCATACATTGTACCACAACACCATGTTCTTCAAAAACATTTCAGTTTGTTTGGTAATTATCCGACAGATTCAGTTGTGAGACAATGGTATGAATTCAGCAGCCGAAACTTTGCTGGCGGGCCATTAACTTTATCAACATATTTAACAATGAGTTAAAAGAGGAAGTGAACTACAGTAGCCTGGTTAACACCAGACTACTGGAATGGTTTCATTAATTTACGACATCCTGGGGCATAACTAGCAGTGAAAATAAACTTAAACTGGTGCATTAAACTCTTACCAAATCATTTCAGAAGTGCAGCAAATATATGTCTTGTAAACAAAGAGTTTAAATGTGGTTGTTTACTCTATTCTAAAGAAAATACACCTCAATATCTGTTTAACCCTGTCGTCATCAGCGTAGCCGTTGGTTGTGTTGAATGCACTGTCATGATATAAAGCCCGCCCCATGCCGGATAAACACTTGGTAATGGGCTCCTTTCCAGACCGACATGCAGAGCAAATTCAAATTTGGTAACAGGTTCCTCTGGGTTCACCCAGGCTAGAAGTGAACTATTACGTAGGTGCTAGTTTTTCATGGCAGTAACACAAAGACACAGATGCACGCACGCACGCACGCACATACACAATGCTGTCTCTGATGTATGAAGCTACCTTTTCCCCATCATTAAAGATTCAGTGAAGAGAAAAGCTGTTTGCTGTTACACCCGGCCAGGACAGTGAAATAAGACACTCGTTCACGGAGCTGTCAACCAATCAGTCCAAACCTCTGCAGGCCCGAAGCCAAGCAACCCCCCTGCAACCTCACCAACACCAGAACGCCATGCGGTCAGAGACGGCCACGTCACAGCACTGAATGGAAATCACTGAGCTGGTATACTCCACAGGCAGCCTTGGGAAACTGGGGCAAATAAATAATATAGAGTGGCATGATAGCTCAAAAGAAAGACATGGCCTACAAAGGTGATCACAGAGAGCAGAGTTACCCCACAGGAATGTCTGTGTGTGTTACGTGCAAAGAAAGACAGAAAGCGATAATGTTACAGTCCTGCATATGTGTGTGCTGAGAGGTAGATGGCTAGCCGTATTACTTCAGAGGGGCTGCCACTGAATGCCTGGGTGCTTATTATATTGTTTGGAGCATTCAGTCCAGTGGTAGTTGTATATGAAGAGTTTAGATGCAAAAGCCTCTGAACAACACCTCCGTCAAAAATGGTAAGTCAATGCTCTCCACACATGTGCATTACAAACCCCACTAAATACCACTATCTTCCTGGTCTGAAATATCAATTTGTAGGCAAAAACCATATTATAATTACTGACTTTATCCGGCTATTTTCTTGTAAACTACACTTTCCTGAGAGACAGTTATAACAGAAAAGACTCCAGGTGGTTTCTCTTCAGATAATTAAACAGCAGAGCTGCAATGTGACCCAAAGGGACCAGCAAAAGATCCTCTTACATTTCCACAACCACCTTGGACATTATCAATTAATCAATGTTTTGATCGAATGGCATCATCATTAAAACATGGTTTGACTCCCGACCCACCACACAGTAGATTAAATGCCACTGACAGCAAGACTTAAGATAAGGACAGAGATCTATTACAGCTCTAAGAATAAACTCTCCCATATACGTTATTCTGTTCAGTGGCAACATTTACATGTATTTACAAGAAACTTAGATTGTTATAGGAAAAGTGATGGATGGTATCCAATGAGGTTGGCCAATACTTTATTCAGAATGCTGACATCCCAATGGTTTTGGATGAAAACCATTTTCCCGTCCCTTACCTACATGGCAGGACATACCAAGCAGTCAGTATCAGTCTACATAATGCCAAACGTAAAACGACCAATGCATTTCCACATATATAGTCTTCACAAACCTTGATGAACTTTATCAGTTTTATAGTTTAATTGAAAACTTAATTTTCCTTAGGACTAATTACTTCTGAAATACTTCTGAAAACGATGCCGTATTGAAGCTAAACGTGTTGAATACACAAAGGAAAAATATTAATTTCGAAACATTTAGTTCTCATGTTGTTGGGGTCTTAAGCTCACAGTATGCAGACCGGCCTCAAAAAGTGAATGGCCCACCTGGAATCCTCCCAAAGCTCCTGATTAGCCACTGGATAGAATAAGGGATGAGTTCAGCAGATTATCAGCATCCTACAACAAGCCAAAACTTACTGTAGACGTCATCACTGACCCCCAAAATAAATAAACAGGCAGTGCAGAAACACTTGCCAGCTGTTATGGTCTCTGGCTTTCCATTTCACAAGTTTCATTCTCTGGTGACCTATGCTGAATTTCATTTTTTTGTCAAATAAGATCATGCCTTTTCTGAAGTTTTTTTTCCTGAGAAGTGATACCAAAGATATGCTTCCATAGCTTGCTATGTGATGCCATTACAGTTGAGAAGATAACCATGATGCAGTTCAACTAAAATAGACTATGGGACCATAAGCTAACCTGCTAACCTAGCAAGCAAACAAAGTTGGGATAACCACAACTACTCTTAATATCCAAAATATAACCAAATATAATTGTATTAATGTACGGTAACACTTTACTTGACAGTATCGACACTAAGAGTGACATGTCACTGTCATGAACACATGACACTGTCATGACACATGAACCCTAACCCTAACCTCTAACCTGGTAACACTTTACTTGACGGGTGAGTTCATAACACATTGTCTTTCACATTCATGAAAAGTTTGGTATGAATGTTGAGTCATGTCTCATGAAACAGTCATGAATGATTTATGTGCAGTTTATGACAGCTGCTATACATATGCTATGAACTCACCCATCAAGTAAAGTGTTACCTCTAACCTTAACCCTAATCCTAATACTAACCTTAACCCTAACTCTAACCCTAAACCTATCCCTAAACCTAATCCTAACCTTAACTTGCTATGACAAAAACAAAATGATGCTTAACTAGATGTACCGCAGAGCGGTACAAAATATGACCGCCGCCCAGTCCAGCACATTTTTTCCACAAAAAGAAATCACGCTGAAAGGCCTATATGATTCTAACTGTCTCACTAAATTGCATTATCCACACTCAATTCTCACTGGTATCTGCTAGACAACAAGTCCCAAAACATGATTAGTTCATAGATTTCACATGTAAAATTCATTTTATACAACCCCACCTCCATCTTGCCTGTTCATAATTCTGAGAAATTCTTGATTGTTTGTGTTATGTTTATGTTATGTGTGTGGGTGTGTGTGTGTGTGAGTGTGTGTGTGTGTGTGTGTGCGTGCTTGTGTGTGTGCCTGCGTATGTGCCTGTGCATGGAAGCGTACATATGTCTACTGTGTGAGTATATGTAATACGTATGATTACTGTGAATGTGTGTGTGTGCGTGTGTATCTGTTTGTGCACATGTGTGCACATGAAATGGGTTAACATGACCCCTGGAGGCAAATATACGGAAAAAAAATGGTCATCCTAGGCCCTACAGTTCTCAAGATATTCACAGAGAACTGTGTCTGGCCTACCCTCCTTTCGGGGGGTCCAGTCCAGCGGGGGGGCTACAAATCAAAACGAAAAATGACGGTTCCATGCTATCCATGTGGGGGTACATGCCCACCAAGTTTTGTGTACCCCGGTCTTTCAGTGTCCCGGGAATCCTTGTTGGTGTACGTCACTAAATGTACACATAAATTATTTTATTGTAAGGCCCCCCATGAACGAAAGTACACAAAACTTGGCATGCATTCGGAGGGTGTCATAATGATCCTACACTTTCAATTTCGTGCAGTTTTGACCATGTCAGCCAGAGATATTGTGATGAAAACACCTACATTTTTGCTTTTTAATTTTTAACTAGGTGGCGCTATACATGAAATAAGTGGTAATGGGATGGGTTGACATGGCCCCTTGAGATCAACATACAAAAAAAAGGTGGACCTCCTAGGCCCTACGGTTCTCGAGATATTCACAGAAAACTGTCTCCGGCCACCTACAGGCCAGTTGGTGTATAGTAACATAAATGAATTTATTGTGTGGCCCCCCATGAACGGAATTCCACGAAACTTGGCGTGCATTCAGAGGGTGTCATAATGATCCTACACTTCCAATTTCGTGCAGTTTTGACTATGTTAGGTCACAGATACCTGCGATTACAACACCTCATTTTTACTTTTTTAGGTTTAACTAGGTGGCGCTATACATGAAATGAGTGGTTATGGAATGGGTTGACATGGCCACTTGAGATCAACATACAAAAAAAAAATGGTCCTCCTACACCTTACGGTTCTCGAGATATTCACAGAAAACTGTGTCTGCCCTACCCTCCTTTCGGGGGGTGCAGTCCAGCGGGGGGGCTACAGATCAAAACGAAAAACGATGGTTCCATGCTATCCATATGGGGTTACATGCCCACCAAGTTTCGTCTACCCCGGTCTTTCAGTGTCCCGGGACTCATTGACAGAAATTTGGGCATGCGAAAAAAAAAAAAAAAAAAAAAATCTGACTAAACAGTGTCATGTCACTCTTATGTCGATACTGTCAAGTAAAGTGTAACCTAATGTACTTTGGTGAGTGCATTTTAAACTGCTACAAAATTCCCTGATATTCCATGACTTTGCCCAAACAAGGTAGCCTGACATTGTCATACTCAATTCTAGTCAGAATTTGAGTCTGATACTGCTCCAGCGTTGGTTTTGAGGCGGGTTTGTTTGAATCGACTGTTCAGTCTAAACATGATGGCTTCCACGGATGAAATGAGCATAGCTATCGTGCAAGTTTTATCCGAATTAGAGAGTATTCTGGGGGAAGCTGGGAAGCTAGGAGTCTCAGCCAGCTGGGAGGAGTGAACGACACAGACATCCTCCACGGCCGATTCCAGTTGGTGTTTAGTAGCCCTGAATCTTGGTTACTTAACAAGAAATGGAGGAATATGCTTTCTACAGAAGTGTACCGTGAAAACTTGGTGGGGATTGTCGTTGATGAGGTATAGGTCACATACAAATGGTAAGTTTAAAAACGTTAACGTTAGCTACGTTAATTAACTTAATTGTATGTTAAACGATGGCATTAGAAGAACGCTTCATTGATGTGATTGGTTGATTTGGCCCGTCTATCACCAACATAGGTGGTGATAGACAGATGGTTTATCCAATCAGCTAACCAGTATTTTCGCCCCTTCCCAAAAGTTCTCCAACGGAACATTCCAAGATGGATACAGTATGCCGAGCAAATGCGAAACAATCCATCTGGCGGAGTCAGGTTAGTAAGTACAGGACTCAGTGTCATATTTTGTACCGCTATTTGCTACATAATTGTACACAGTTTTATTAACTTAAAGGCAGAATGCAGTCTGAGTTAGAGGAAGGATAGAACCACCCTCTGCTCCAGGCCTGCTTGATATACTCTAAGCTTTCAGTGCAGTAACTGTAAAAGGAAAAGTAGTACAGTTCTTATTTCCCATTGTATGTTCAACCTGCAAAGTTTCTGGAAGGTCCGAGAGCCTGAAGCATATCTTGCTGATATATATTACTGTGTGTGTGAGTGAGAGAGAAAAGTACACATCAGTAGACACTGTATCGGTGCACAGAAGTAGACACAAGATCTACTCCATTATGACCACAAGAGGTCAGTTTAAACCATTATAATCTGAGACGTATGTCTATGTTAGCCTGGAGATTCCAAACCCTGGTAATCTAGAAAGATTAAGGGTCTGGCCATGACTAATGTAATGGCCCAACTCGAGGGACGGCACCAAGCATGCATTTGAAAATCTCACTGCACGACTGATGATTCCGGAATTTCGACGCATTTGGATAACACTACTACGACCAATGTTTACTGACTGATTCATTGCAACGCTATCGTCATCTGGCCTGCCTATATCAGATACACCGATGTGATTGGTTCCTCGCGAGGGGTAAAAGTAATATGCATCATTACTCATTGCCAGAGTGTCTCGCAGATTGTGCTCTCGCGAGAACTCTGAATTTCCAGGGTAGGCCTATTTGGCTAGATATGCATTATCTCACATATCCTATGTAGTGGCAGCAGAACTGACAGTACTTTGAAGACAGTGCTTTTGAATAGACAGCATACTATGGGTCATTCCATATACGTTCAATATTTTCATATGCTGTATTTTCTATGCGATTGCTTCAAATGTTTAATTATTTCATAAAGCCCTGATTTGCCCATCACTACTTCTGCTGGACTGAAGCCAAGCAATCTCCCTGCTACCTCACCAACACCAGAATGCCCTACAGTCAGTGCTGATCACTCTGCTGGATGGAAATCACTGAACTGATGTACTCCTCAGTTAGCCTCAAGTAACTGAGGCAGATAAATATTAAAGAGTGGCTTGAAAGCCAAAAGAATAACATGGTCAGAAGGTAATCAGATGCCACTCCACAGGCATGTCTCTGTGTGTGTGTGTGTGTGTGTCAGTGTTGCAAGCAACACAAGGAAGAGAGAAAGACAGTCATGTTGACATTACAGTCCAGCATGTGTGTTAGAGCGGAATGGTAGATGGCTTGTAATGTTACTGCAAAGGGAATGCCACTGGATGCTTACAGCTATTCTCCAGGGCCATATCTACCTGTTTAGAGTAGTCATTTCACTGTGACGTGTTTTAGGATTAGGTACTTTGTTTTGTGTATTCTTCTAAATTATGAGCTGAAGATAAGAACATGACTTCCACCAACTGACTTTTTCATTTCTGGTGAGGAACTTACCGGTAGGCTACTAAGGTAATTAAAGTGTTTGTTGACAAAAGTCCAGGTGGCTTATCCTCAAAATATTTAAACAGCTGAGTGATCTCTGGCAATCTGACACAAGGGACCAAGGAAGTTCCTCTCACGTTTCCACAATCACCGTAAACATTATCAATTAATGAATGTTTTGATTGAATGACATCATCACTAAAACATGGTTTAACTCCTGACCCACAGTAGATTAAATGCCACTGACAGCAAGACTGAAAATAAGGACAGAGATATGTTACAGCTCTATCATGTCCTTCATTCTGTCCAGTAGCAATGTGTATCTTCAAGTGGGTTTGATTGTAATAAGAATGAGAATGGATTGTGTCCTTAGAACGAGAGTGGTTAATATTTCTGTAGACTGCTGACATTTGAATGGTTTTGGATGGAAGCCTTTGTGAATGTTCCAAATTAATTGAAAGTATGGTAAATGAAGGTATCAGGCCCTTCAGTTTACTTGCGCTAAAAAAGGTGAGAGCTCATCTTTGGTGAACTTTGCAAACTTGCCTGATATCAAATACAATGCTAAATGGGCTTTCAGTGTATAAATGCAAATAGCACATACAAATCATCCATGGATGCAAGAAGATTTAATCATTTTATGAAATGTCTAACAACCAGTACAGAATATGGAGTATATAGAAGGATGAGAATATAGACTTGGATATAACTTCATTATTTCAAATATTTTTCAACCAACTTTTAGATTGAACTCAAAAGCAACTCAAAAGCAAAAATATGGCAATGTACAGCATAATTCAACAATTGTCCTTTCTCTACTATAATGAGATTGCAATACAGTATAGCAAAAGTAATTTGTGACAGGGAGAGACTTTTAAGAACAACAAATAACACAGACATTGAGCATGTAGAAGCATAGAAGCATAGAAGATAGAAGGTACAAAAAATGTTACATTTGCTCTTGAACGTTAGCTTTGCATTTTTGCTGAAGGACTTCTACAGTAGTTTCCCCCTCTTTCAGGATAAGCAGCATGTGCCTACATGTGTCACTCCCGATTATCCAGTCTTTCAGTTCTACCCGCATGGCTTTGGCTTCATCCTTGAATGACAGACTCAGGCTGGTGTTTGTCTGTGAGCAGTGGACAGAGTCCGCAGACATGGAACGGAGGTACAGGACGTCGGTGGCATTGTCATCAGCGCAGTTGTCAATGATGACGGTGCCTCGTGGGGAGACCATCATGTAAACATCACTTCCGTCTCCACCTACTAAGTAGTCCTGTCCAGCTTGAGACACAAGGACATCGTTGCCATCAGATCCTTTGAGGAGAGTTGGCTCGTAGCCTGCCACCAGTATGTCAGAGTAGATGGTGCCAACCACGTTCTCAACATCTTTCAGCACATCCCCTTCTGCGTCAGCCTGCCGACACTCACCAGTAAGCAGGTTGATGTAGACCCCTTCACCATTGCTGTGGTTTCCCTGGTAAAACACTGTGTCTCTTCCTGCACCGCCATCCATCAAGTCTGCCCCTGGTCCAGGGATGAAAGCATCAGACCCTGGCCCTCCCATCATGGTGTCATCCCCTTCTTCTCCATAAAGGGTGTCGTCACCGCTGCCCCCCAGAAGGATGTCATTTCCCTGTCCCCCCATCAAGGTGTCATGACCAGGGCCTCCATCTATTGTGTCAACCTTCACTCCACCTGTGAGAGCATTGTCCAAATCATTACCTTCAATGCTATTGGATTGCTGCAGGCATCCTTGGACTGTATGAATGGCTGAAAGGTTTGCATATGCATTTAAATCCATTCGGCAATCAGCCCACTCATTTTCCAGCTTGATTTTGTAGGCTTTGATCAACATAGTCTCAGGGTTTGCATCCTCCAGATAACCAAGCCGAAAGTGTACTCCATCAGATGTCACAAAGGACAGGTGTTGGTACTGTTCACCTAGGTGATATTTATGCAAACGGACCTGCATATCGTGACCCTTCTTTTTGGCTTTGACCAGAACATTATATCCTTCAGACAAAACTGTGAGCGACCCACTGAAAAAGTCAGCTTCAAGGAGAACTGTGTCTTCCTTCATGTCTTTTGATAAGTTATCTATCTCAACATTTGTTCCGTATTCAGATTTCACCACATAGGTGTCTGTACCATCTAACCCTGCCATTAGTCCACCCCCTGTGTAAGGGTCCAGTTTGTTGTCTTTTGCATTGCCAGTCATGTCAACAAATCCTGAGGAGCCATATAGTTCTAACACAGATACAAACTCTCTTTCATTCATGAACATGGGTGAGGCACTTGTCTTTTGTCTATTGTCCACCGTTTGTGGGTACTTCAAGTTCAGCGTGTACTTGCATACCATTTGGTAAATCTCATGTCTTCTTGACATAGACCCTGAGGAGAACAAAGGCTGATCTGCATAAGGACAGCCGTGATCCTGAAACTTTTCTTGGCCTGCGAAAGAGCCTCGAAACACTAAAGAATCTGGTGCGGCACGACACATTACCTCCAAAACACCAGCACTCTCATCAACATCATATACACAAGGTCCTAGCAATGTTGATTGTTGGATACCATCATTTGCCATTCTTTCAGAAATCTTGTTAAACATTTGTGAATCCATTTGTCTTTGGAAAGTTTTACTGTTTGTGAGTGAAGTGGCAAGTTCACAAATATATTTGCTGGATGGCAGGTTGAAAATCACTCCATCAGATGACTGAATCTGAAGATGTTGAGACATAATTGAACCAAACCACCCCTTGATGAAGACTTGCTCAGTGTCATTTACTAACAACTTCAGGTTTTCTCCATCACACTTGCATTTCATGAACTCATATGCTTCTCTCATGTACAGCATGTCTGCTGCGAGGTCTGGAGAGTAATTGTCAACAGTTTTCAATCCGTAACCTGGAGTAACAACGTACCAATCATTCCCTCCTCGACCGCAAAGGAAATCAGTACCTTTTCCTGGAACTATAGTGTTTTGCTGGCTGTTACCTCTGATGTTGTCATTCAAGTCGGATCCTCGCACCTCTGTGACTTGTTCGTAAACCTCGTCCCCTTCCAGGTCCACTTGAAGAGGATATTTGGATTTGCTGTAATCCAAAACTTGAACTAAGATGCACTTACTCATGAAAGGGTTGGATGTCATGCAAGAGGATCGGTCTGTTGAAACTGTGAAAGTTATAAAATCCTCTGTGACAATCACCAGGTGCCGATCTGCTTCTGAACGAAACCAGTTTAGAAGAGTGATGGAAGAGCTTTGATCAGCAAAGGGTGCCAGTATCACATGGTCACCGAACACCCTGACTTTGATGTCATGAATCTTTGCCTCAAGGAGCATCATGTCCTGTTTGTTGTCACTGGAATAGTTTTCAATGGACACTGCTGAATTTGCTCGTTTTTTAATCATGTAGATATCCTCCCCTTCCTTTCCTCTCAAGGTGTCGCTGCCTCCTCCCCCATCAATGAAGTTATTCTCAGCATTACCTGTCAGCTGGTCATTGTGCGCTGAACCAAAGACATTGATCACTGTGTTGAGAGGAGGTCGGGATGCATCAACTATTTGACCTTCAGTTTTAGACATCATATTTATACTCTGAGCAACTAGTTTGATAGAGGATACCACAACACTTGGAATGTCAAAACAGACACCATCCTCTGACATCATGTTTATGTGGCGGTACTCCTCTCCGACAAACCAATTCAATATTCTAACATTATGAGTATTCAAGAAATTTAAAATCACATCATTCCCAGATTTTTTCACAGATAACTGCCGGAAGTTAACGTTTAACACAAGCATGTCCATTGTTTTCACAGAGTCATAGTTGTTAATGACTGTGCTGCCTCCCTGACTGGGAATAATGTAGGTGTCTCTACCCCCCTGACCTTCCACATAACTTTTCTGTGGTCCCAAATAGAAGGTGTCATCACCATTCTTCCCATAAAGTCTGTAATAATAGCTTAACATTATTTCCATAATTTGTTTATCTTCATTAGTCTGAACAGCGAAGAAGTTATTGTCCTGATTGTTTCCTTCATAATTTCCATATCTGGTGTTGGGGATAACCTTATAGCCAGAGACTACATCTATGGAACCAGCAGGAATGAATAGTAATACTTTTCTATATATGGTGCTGTACTGTAATTGGTGAGATTCCCCAATTCCAAGGATTATATCTTTTGTGTTGCTTGTGTCAATTGTCCAACATTTGTGACCAATGGTTGTTTCAGAGGAGACAAAATAATCCATGCAAAATTTTGAAGACCAGTCATCAGACAGACAGAATGTTATACCCCCTCCACTCATTGACATTTCTCCGCCTGTGAAATCAATAGCTTTTCTATTGGCCTGGACCTCTCTGAAGGAGTAGTATTTCCGGTAGTCAGATATCTGTTCCACAAGCCGCCGTCCTTCCTCAATCTCACGATAGGGTATGGTATAAAAAAAACTAACAATATCTAAGACAAAATGCAGAAACCCCTTACCGAGGCCACGAAAAAAGGCCCCAATTTTGTCCAGCACTCCAGCATCTGGTGGAAGGTTGCTCAGCTCAGACTCAATGCTTAAATAGACATCATCAAAAAGCATACGAATTGCACTGATGGCCAAGTTAAGAGGAGCTATTATTGGTGCTAGTACTGGTACCAACTCAAGCACATCCAATACAATCATGAGTGAATCAAATCCAACATCAATATATCCCAGTGCATCTCCTCTTTTGACATCCTCAATAATGCTGTATATTCCAAATCCAATTCCGACCACTGGCATTACTCGTAATGCGGCTTTAGAGAGTGGGTTTCTCAATATTGTATTAATGGTTCTGATAACCTTAATGTTTTTTGTGACTGCTAGTTTTTTCCCAAGCAGTGCCATGCTCAGTCCGGTGGCTCCGTGAGCTGTCTGCAGAGTCCCCATGACTCCATGTTCTACGTCACCTCTCTCAAAGGATTCTACAGCTCCTTTGGCACCCAACATCAGTCCCATGACTCCCATGGCCATCCCTGTGCGTTCCAAGTGCCCCGAGCCCATCTGGGTCTTTCCAGGCTCTGGAATCTTCATCTCTGAAATGCTCTCCATACTTTTCCTGATCTTGTCCATATGCACCTGTCCCTCTTCTGGTAGTTTTACTTTGGCACTGTATTTCTCATGAGGGTTTTTCTTTGATATTACCTCAAAGTAGCACTCCCTGTCTTTCACTTGGATGCTGTCGTGTTTGAGAACAAAGTTTCTCAGTGACTCTCCAAACTGCTTTTGTAAATGAGCTTGAATCTCTCCAGACAGGACAGCAGAGGACCGTGAGTAATGGGAGGAGAGCTTCATCGACTGCTCCACATTTGCATACGCATGCAGATCTTGCCCTGTTACGGCTCCCTCAGTTGATCCTCCTAAGGCCCCGGAGAACCCCTGGTTAGACTGTGGCTTGTTGATGGCATCTGAGTATTGTTGGATTGCTTTTTGAAAATTGATTAATATGTCTGAGTTAGGTCCCGGTTCTTGATTACTGTTCACATGCCGAATTAACTTTTTGGCCAAATCTGGAGTAAATTCCTGTTTGTCTATGTGAGACAGCCATGCTTTGTAGACTTTGCCTTCATTTTTAATTAGCATCCTTAGATCATATTGTCTGTATTCCTGTCCTTCTGGCACATCACTTGAACCATAAAAGCCTCTTTGGGGTTTGTTCATCCAAGTACCACGTCTTGCCATTGGATGCTTTTTTAACAGAAATTCCAGACCCTCTTTTTTTAAAACACCATGTTTATTGGTCATGCTCAATGCCATTGTAATTAATGGAAATGTACGAAAATTTCTTGCAGACTCTGATATTACTGAGGCAAGAAAGTATGTGCTAAACCAGGCTTCTGTTGAGAAGGATAGTTGCTCTGTATTGATTTGGCTGTATAGAGTTTTCCTGGCAAATCTACCATAACTACTTTCTCCTCTCGTTTTAATTTCATTGTGCATGTCAATATAGTGTTGTCTATCTACCTGTTCTCTAATGCTGTCTTTGATCATATTTATTTTGTCATCATCACCGACCTCATTATTGTTTAACCGTTTCCCAGTAGGATACACGTAAAGGGTATTGGTGTCTATGGTGAAAATCCAGTCATGCAACATAATAAATGTGGCTTTTCCTTGGTCTCCATAGTTTGCAAAATGAGTGATCAAATTAAGAACATCTTCAGCGGACCTGATTTCATAGCAGTTTTGAAGCATCCTTTCTATTCTCCAATCTTTTCCTACAAAATACTCATTTTCAGGTGCCATATTTCTGTGTCTCTGGACATAGTTAGTATCCAATGATATGTCAGGCCGATTTAAGTTACCTACAACTCGGTTTCCAAAAAAGGCCCATGCCAATTTCTCCAGGACATCAATGTGGGGGTCAGGGATATTTTGATTGACAAATCTCTTTGGTTCAACTGGTGGGATATTGTGTTGATCAGTGCCAACCAGAAAGTTTTTCTCATTTGAAAAAACCTCCTTTCCTTTGCTGTTGGACTGAATTTTGATGGTAGTTTTCCCGTCCTCTCTCCTCCAAGCAATCACTTTTTTGCTGTCGTCTTTATGCCTCATGACCTCCAGTCCGCTGGGTGTGATCTCCACAGTAACTTTCTCTCCCGAGTGGCTCACCTGTAAAACGGAGCTCCTCAAATGAAGCTCTGTGTGGACTGACCTGGCATGGAGCTCGTTCAGTAATTTGGTGATGAAGGATTCATCAGAGCCAACCTCACAGGCCACAACACTGGTGGTTTTGATCTCTCCCCCCAACCTCTCCATCCGTGAGACAATCTCAGCCACCTCCTCTGCCCGGTACCCAGCCAGCCTCATTTCCTTATCGCTGCCCTTTTTTCCATGACCTACTAGAACCAGTCGGCTATCCTGCGACAAAAGCGAGGGATCTCCTTTGATTAATTTAGGATGACCGTTCTGATCCAGCATGTACACAGAGGTTACTGTGGGGTGTTTCTCATACAGGAAGGTGGCGGCTTGCCGTACCACTGGGTCATCTTCCATGATTAGGATACTCTGTGCATCATACTGGGTTGTGTGGTCTCGTGCTGAAATTTTGGGAGTGTACTTGACAACTAAGTCATTATGATCAAGTATCTGATAGTCCTGTTTGTTAGTTTCCAATACAGCACTAAGTCCATGCGTTTTAAATACTCTCATGAAATTTATCTGAAAATAATCACTTGTGTTGCCATCAATAGAGAATAGAGATGCAGATTTAAGTTCTGTCTGAAGCAGTTTTGTAGCCAATGTTGAACCCCTATACTCTGATAGACTGCTTCCATCTTCTGAGGTGCGACCAAATATCCTCACCACTGTGTCCCTGTTAACTGTTGTGAGGCATGAGACATTGTATAGGCACGCTTGTCCAACCTTCATGGAGTTCAGAGGGTCCTCTTGGTATTCGTCTTCTGCTCTCTGTAATGTCTCTGCCTCCTCGTCCATCAAGAGGAGAACTTTGTTTCGATAGTTGTATGACCATTCTGATGCAGACAGCAGTGAGTCTTGAAGCTTCTGTCCCTCAACATGTACCAGAAAACCTTTGAAGTCCTGTGAGAAACAATTGTGTAAGCAAATGTCTATCATTCGAAGACATAGTAAAATGATATTCAGCAGTTTGATATAAAATGTCAAGTTATATCATTGTGTTGCTGATATTGTACTAAATGATGTTGTAGAAACATACTATAAGCTGGACAAAATATATATTCCTATAATTAAAGGAGAATATAACAGGAACAAATAATGGAGGTTAGTTGATAACCACCCTCTTTTGTAGGTGTTGGTACTGATTATTAATGTTCTTACCTGTTCCTTTTGGAGAAGGCACTGTGGTAAATGCTGACAGTCTTTCAAAACTTCAAATATGTCCTCCTCTGTATTTTCATCCTGTGGAACACTAGCACAAACACACAAGTGTTATTTTATTTCTTTATTTAATTTTAACTGTAACCACAAATTGTTTAACATTTCATACCGAGAAGATCTAGTTTTACCTTTCAGAATCTGACAATTGACGGATAGCTGGTCCGAAACTTCTCTGGAACATTGCTGCTCGGAGCAAAGGGAGACTGTGGCAACAGGAGAGTTATGTATACATTCAGATCATAAGGATAAGTGGACAAACTGCACCAAACCATTTAGTCTGGACCAAAGAAAGTGAACTAAGGACTTTACTGGTGTGAGTACCCTCTATGTAGTGTGTGCATACTGCAAACATGGCTATATTTGTATAGTCTGTCTTATTTCATAAATGTGCATAGATGTGTGTGAAATCAGTATACAGTGTGTATGTGTACAGATATTAAGGCTTACTGGGTGTCAGGTTTTGCCTCATGGGTAATCTGGTCGTGCAGTCCCCTCAGCCTGTGAAGAGAGACTAGGCTTGCAGGTAGGTCCTCCCAATCCTCATCTGACAACTCTGTAGAGACCATACAGTTATTATAAAGAACTCAAGAGACTGATAGGTTACCACCTCAGCCAAGGATGTAGCTGACTGCTTATCACCTTACCTACAAACGTCACATTATTGAAACCTGTGGGAAAAAACGTCCTTGATAGCCACTAACATGTGAATATGGAGGCTAACCCTCCAAATCCAATTAACCCTCCAATTCTATGTTATTGATGATGTAAAATATATTGCAGATCAGTTTGACCAAAAGGCCTTTTGAGACTGGGTGTCTGATGTTTGATATTACTGAAATAAAACACCCTGTTGAACCTTGTTTTCATCCTAAAAGTAAAAGTATGAGTCTTGGTCAATGGTTCATACAGATAAAAAAGCTGCACATTAAAATGCATTCAAAATATTCATTTGCAATCTAAAAATTGAAAAAATATGTTAAAATAGATTAGAAAATAAATAAAAAGGGACTGAGTATGACCAACAGACAGCCTAGTTTGGCTGTAAATACCAAATATGTGTATGTAAAAACGATAATTCCACAGCACTTCTGATTACCAATCCGGTGCTTGAGGAGTGATCATGTAAAGAAAGGGAAGAATCGTCTAGATCAAATAGATGTGGATGTTCCTCATCTTTTTATTTCTTATTTCTGGTCGGTACAGTAAAAAAGACTAAAGTTTCGATGGTTTATTTCTTCATCCGAGTCCATCTCTGGTGAAGATGTAAACCATTGACATGTTGAAAAGACCATTGAAAAGTCTAAAAAATAAGGAACATCCCACATCTGTGTGCTCCAGTGATGCCTCCTTTGTATGTACTGTTCTTATTATGTAATGCTAAAACTACTGATATTAATAATAATTAATTTTATGCAGAGTTAAGTGGCACAGTTGTGTTTATTATGAGGTAAAAGCAACATTGTGGTGTCTTACCAAACTCCACGGTCTTGCACACGAGACTTACAAACAGCAGTAACCACAGAACCTGGGCTCTCTCTGTCTGTCCACCCATGGCTGCACCTGTTAATACCCACACAAAGTCTGTTTTTCACAGCAGAACTGCATGTTTCCTCAACAAGTAACAGTAGTACATCAGATTTGTCTTACCATTAATTAATTTAGCGGCAAAATTACTGCTAAGCAGTAATGTCCTTAGTCAGTAGCTGGATGGGAGACCTCATCTAGTAACACAGAAATTTAGCTTACTGCTGCTGCTAGTGTTCTCTAAATCAGTCGTTCTTAACTGGTCTGGCTTTGGGACCCACAAATTCCCATGTTCATTAAGTCGCTAACCATATAATTTTTTAGCGATCAAGCTAACAGATATGGTGGGCTGTATTGTGCACCTTGGCGCATGGCGTAAAACTCGTTTTCCACCCGGCTCAAAGTTTAATTCCTTATTTTGCACGTTTATTTTTTAAACAAAGCGCCCAGGGGTGTGGTAATTAACAACCTAGGGAGTGGCCTGGCGCATTGTATAAAAATCGTTATTGTACACTGTAATGTTCATGAGATGTAACATTTATCACAACAGTGACGTACTGCATGACCCCCTACAGGCATGCGCAAGTGGTGTAGTCTGAGCAGAGCCTGTGAGCATGCAGTACAGACGTATGTTTGCCTCCAACCTTTAATAAGTAAACGACACTTTCTTAAAGCAACACCAAAGAACTTTTCCTCTGTCGCACGCACGCTATTTGTTTATCCAGCAAGGCTTTGCAAATAACAATGTCCACAGACAAGGTAGAATATGTTGTATGATTTATGAAAGTACGATGTATTGCGACATCAAACGCAAGTCAAATTTGTAGTTTCTTATGTCTCATTTCATCGAACTACAGATCCGCTACCCGATCCGGCAAACTTACATAGTGCGGTTATAGCCGATAGAGGGCTGCGAAGCGAATGCAGAAGTGCCGTTCACCCTGTTAAAAGTTGATGAACCACTGAAACGATTTTGGAAACATTATTTTAAGGTACAAAAAACTCTTTGGTGTTGCTTTAACACTCGGTCTGGTCATTGACTCGTATAACGAGAACATCACATTGGCGACGAGGACAAAACTGAAGGAAACGCCTACACTCCAAACAAAAGAAGAAGAAAGGAAAACGTGGAAAACGGAAAACACGTGAGGACAAGTAGTGCTTAGCCAGCTAGCTCGGCGTGCAAGCTAACCTAACATACTGGAGTAGTAAATGAAAAAGATTATCTTAAAAAAAAAATGGCACTCATCAACACAGTTGCTCTGCCAGCCTTCGATATCGAGGCTGATCCAACCACCGTGGGACCACGCTGGACTAAATGGCTGCAAAGGTTCGACAATTACATTACTGCAATGAACAGTACTGGAGATGCTAGACAGAAAGCATTACTACTGCACTTAGCAGGCGAGCGCGTACATGACATATATGACATGTTAGCTGCAGACCAGGACAAATTTGCAGATGTTAAGAGGAAGCTAAGCACGTACTTCGAACCTAAAAAGAATGTACAATATCAAATATACATGTTCAGAAAGGCAGTGCAGCAGCCAGATGAAAATTTAGACACATATTGCACTAGACTACGCATCCTAGCGAAAAACTGTGAGTTTGCCGACATCGACAAAGAAATTAAGGCACAGTTGATTCAGAGTTGCCGTTCAACCAGACTGCGCAGGAGAGCGCTTAGAGAACCAGGGACCAGCCTTAACGACCTGTTAGAGTACAGGAGAGGAATGGAACTGTCTGAGCAGCAAGCCGCAAGCATGGAAGAGAGTGCTGTGTCAGTGAATGCAGTGCACCAGAAGGGGCGAGCAGCCACCAGCCAACGCGCTGGGAGAGCCACCCCAACAACCAGTGCCGAAATTGCGGTGGACAGTACCCACACGATGGCGAATGCCCTGCGAAAGGAAAGGACTGTAAAGCATGCGGTAAACTGAATCACTTCGCAAAGCACTGCAGATCGAATCAGAGACAACCAAGAAAAGACTTTGACACAAAACGTAGAGACTACAGAGATAACGCTGGATGTCAGAAAACGCACAGGAAAGTGTGCAACATTACAAGCAGCAACACAGACAACTTGCACTCCAGCAGCGATGAAGCATACGTGTTCGCTGCCAGCAGCGACGACAACACTAAACAGCCACGGACACACATCAAACTCAATGGGGTAAGGATATCTGCACTGATTGATTCAGGGGCCGCAGTGAACATTATTAGCGAAGCTGTCAGTACACTGAAACCAAGCCCACAGCTCACCCCAGCTGACATTAAAATATTCTCGTATGGCAGCACTAAGCCCCTTCCCATAAATGGTGCGTTCACATGTAGCACAGAGACCGAGCACAAAAAGACTGTGGTGAAGTTCTACGTAATAAAGGGTGGTAGCTCCACCTTGCTAGGGTACAACACTGCTGACGAGATGGGCCTCATCAAAGTCATAAGCTCTGTGTCTTCTCCAGCAGACGGCACAATAGCAAATGAGCTAATAGAGACTTACCCGGAGTTGTTCCAAGGCATTGGGAAACGGAAATATTTTCAAGTGAAACTCCACATCAACAAGGACATTCAGCCTACCTGTCAGCCACATCGGAGAGTTCCCTTCCACGTCAGGCAAAAAGTCGAAGAGGAGCTGAAAAAGCTTCAGGAGGAAGACATCATCGAGATGGTCACAGGCCCTACACCATGGGTTTCCCCGATCGTCACACCACCTAAGCCAAAGGACCCGGACAAGGTGAGGGTTTGTGTCGATATGAGACAGGCGAACATCGCCATCCAACGCGAACGACACATCACCCCCACTATGGATGATGTAATCCACGAGTTAAATGGTGCTACGGTTTTCTCTAAACTTGACCTGACAGCCGGATACCATCAGCTCGAGCTCCACCCGGACAGCAGGTACATCACTACCTCAACCACACACCTTGGCTTGAGACGCTATAAGCGTTTGAACTTTGGTATATCTTCGGCAGCAGAGGTGTTCCAAAATGCCATCTGTCAAACACTGCAAGGGATTAAAAGGTGTGAAAAATCTAAGTGATGACATCATTGTTTACGGACGAACACAGCAAGAACATGATGACAGTCTCAAAGCAGTGTTTCATAGACTGAGGGAAAGAGTGCTTATGGTCAACAAGAAGAAGTGTGAATTCAATAAACCTAAGCTTGAAATTTTCGGATTCATCTTCTCAGCTGGAGGCATCTCAGCTGACCCCAAAAAGGTTACTGCCATACAAGAAGCCAGCGACCCACACGACCCGACTGAAGTCCGAAGCCTGCTCGGCATGGCAAACTACTGCTCTCGATTCATCAAAGACTTTGCCTCAATTTCAGCACCACTGCGTGAGCTGACCAGAAAGGACACACCGTGGCACTGGGGTCCAGAGCATGTCAGAGCACTACAGACTATCAAGGACAGCCTGACCAGCAACACGGTGATGTCATACTTTGACCCAGGTAAAGATACAGAGCTTGTGGTAGACGCCAGCCCGGTTGGCCTCGGCGCCATTCTTTTCCAAAAGAACAAACTAGCAGAGAGGCGCACCATAGCATACGCCAACCGTGCTCTCAGTGACGTAGAGCGACGCTACTCACAGACTGAAAAGGAAGCGTTGGCCATCGTGTGGAGTTGTGAACACTTTCATTTATATCTGTATGGCAACCCATTCACTCTAGTCACGGACCACAAAGCTCTGGAGGTCATATGGAACAACCCTCGTTCAAAACCACCAGCGAGGATCGAGAGATGGGGACTGAGGCTATAGCCCTACGACCTCAGAGTGGAGTATAGGAAAGGCGCAGAAAACCCTGCCGACTACATATCCCGTCACCCCATCCAGCTGCAAGCAGGTGAGAATACAAGAGCAGTGAAGGTAGCAGAGGAATACGTCAACTTCGTGGCTCAACATGCTACGCCCAAAGCCATGACTCTCGTGGAAATAAAGGAGGAAACACGCAAAGATCCGATCCTGCAGCAGGTCAGTGCCCACATCAGAAACAACACATGGCGAAGTCACAGGTGACGCACAACACACAGAGACATTGAAAAAGTTCAGACAAATCAGTGGAGAGCTCACCGTGTCACTTTCTGATGACATCATACTCCGAGGCACAAGGATTGTCATCCATGCGTCCCTCGAACAGAGAGTACTCCAGCTAGCCCATGAAGGACATCAGGATATCGTAAAGATCAAGACACTGCTCAGATCAAAGGTATGGTTTCCTAACATTGACCAGAAAGCAGAATCCATTGTTAAGAACTGTTTAGCCTGTCAAGCCAACATACTGGTCACACAGTCAGAACCCCTAAGAACGTCTGAGCTGCCAGAAGCTCCCTGGCATAATATATGCGCTGATTTCTATGGCCCTTTTCAGACTGGTGAATACCTTCTGGTCATCATAGACGAATACACTCGATACCCAGTTGTTGAGATGGTCAGATCAGTCTCAGCCAATACAGTAATCCCTGTCCTGGACAAAGTGTTTTCCATGTTTGGCATTCCCAGAGTTCTGAAAACAGACAATGGCCTTCCTTTTAACGGGGAAGTTTGCTACATATCTAGGCTTCCACCACCGCAAAATAACACCTCTCTGGCCCCAAGCAAATGCTACAGCAGAACGTTTCATGCGCACACTCGGAAAGGCCATACGTGTGGCAGAGACTCAAAGCGTCCCATGGAAACAGAGACTGTTTCTCCGTGAGTACCGCTCCACATCACACAGCACTACATATGCATCACCTGCAGAGCTGATGTTTCAGCGCAAGATACACACCAAAATCCTTCTACTCACCATAGCCAGCGACGACAGCACTGATCACATCATCAGAGAGCGTGACAGGGCGGCGAAAGCAAAGATGAAGTCCAACTCCGACTCACACCATCACGCCAAGCCGAACACACTGACCCCAGTACTTTGCCAACAGCCCAAGCGCAACAAGCTCACACCTCCATACAATAGTGAGCCATCCACTGTGTCAGAGGTCAAGGGCTCCATGGTCACAGTGACCAAAGATGGACATTCGATAACAAGGAATTCTTCTTTTTTCAAAAAGATCAATGCTGAGGTTCAAACAGATCCGGACGATCCGGTCAATGACACGGTTGTGGTGGCAACCCCAAGGTATCCATCCAGGATTAATCGTCGGCTGCCATCGCACCTCAAAGACTACGGGCTGTATTTTCGGTCACCAGCGCATGGCGTAAAGTTCGTTATTCACCGGCGCGAAGTTGAATTCGTTATTTTGCACCTTTATTTTTTAAGCATTGCGCCCAGGGGTGTGGCAATTAACAACCTAGGGAGGGACCTGGCGCATTGTCTAAAAATCGCTATCATACACCACCTAAACCTGGTCAGAAGTCAATGGCGAGTTGTTCATATGCTATTTTAAGAGCGCATGTCAACAGTCATATTGGCAGGTGCACGCACCATCCTTCTATCATTCATGAACGCACACCAGCGCACGTCCATGCAAAGCATTACAAATTGCACGATTACAATGGTAAACATAATTAGAATAAAGATATTACGAAATACTGTACATCTCATGATGAGTAGTTATTCACCATCATTTGCAAATTGGTAATGACGGTTAAAAGTGATTAGGGGAGAGGCGAGAGACAATGGAGCACAGCTGAAGACGCACTGTCAAGATATAAGCAACTCCTCTGCAGGATAAATGTTGTTTTATTTAGTCATTTGAGCAACATTAGGGTAAGTGTTGCTTTTTCCAGCCTATGTTTTCTATGGTAACCCATTGTCAGTCAATAGTGAAAGTAACTGCATATAACTGTCTTGTCGTTGACTGACTCCTTGGTGAAGTTAGTTTCACTTTGCCAATGAGTTCAAATAATAGACGAGTGCAAATGCGTGAAGGCTATGCTAGGTTTTAGTAAAGCATGGTTTAAGAATGACTATTCCATACGGTCTCGCAAGCAGCCTCCTTCAAATGCGCCGTTGAATGCCAAAATACCAATGCATTTATTTGACATATCGCGCGTTGCGCCGTTAAAGGGTCATTCTCATTGGTTTAAAATGATGTTACGCCCCAAACACACCCATATGACTGATTAAAAGACCTAGGAACACCTTGTTACGCCATGCGCTCCACTTTTGAGAACGAAACCCCTCCCAATGTGAACTGGACATCCTACTAAATTTGAATAGACTTTTGACGAGTGACGATGCACTTTAGAATGTCATGATAGGGCCCTACGAGTGATGTTTGAATCCAGTGCCGGTGTTCCAGTTTAGATGGTGAGCAGTTTAACTGGTGATATTTGCATAAAATCAGTGAATATTCAACAAGACCCTGCCTACTTCTTAATCTGCTCTGCCTCGGATAGTGCAGGTTTATATTAGGCTACATTTTCACGAAGTGTTTGCAAGTGAGACAATATAACGGATATCGCTGAAAAAATCACCAGTGTATGTCTAATACATGTCCGTTTAAGCATTATCCACAAATATGACACATACTGAATGAATGGAAAAAAATTAAACTAGCGATCTAGCTGGGATTCGAACCACGCATGGACAAGAAAGTTGATTGGATTAGCTTCTACATCGTCTATACCACTACACTACGAGCCGCTGAAATCGATGCCAGATTTCAATGTATATATTGAACTGTTAGTCAAAGTTAACACAGGTTAACATAAGTGAGAAATATACGCCCATGTTAACTGGTGCCATCACAATTTAACATGAGCATATGCAAGCCTCAAAACAACAAAATAGGTTCATCTTTGCCTCACATACCAAAACCTAACTGATGTACAACAAACTGGCATGTCCCACTAACACTTTATTCCGTTTTGGGGGTTAATAATATGAAATACGTCAGTCGTGCAAAAATTATCATAACTTAGTGTCATGTCTCGGTGAAGTTATGCAGTGAGCTGTCTAATGATTTGAAGTAAACACATGAAACTTATTTTCTCCGAGTTAAATATTATTTAATTTGTTGGTCCTAATTTGACGACACAAAATGGTTATCATGGTAGCATATATTACAAAACTTTGATGAGAGAGTTTGATGACAGATGTTGCTGTTTCAGATTCCCACGTAGCCTAAATTAGAAAATAGTTTAGCCTACTTACTGCTCGTTCAGCAGCCTGTTGCAAAACATTCACTTAGCCTAGATGTTTGCTATAATGAATATCTTGATCGATTGACAAATAAGCTGTCACAAGACAACATAGACCTACATTTATTTAATAGGAACACCATGCTATTGCATAGATATAAAATAACCAGTGGTGCAATTGGTTAGCAGGGTGGACTATTGCTGCTAGCTTGCTATTTAAGTGAGCAGTTCGAGGCCTAAGTGATCTTCATAATTTTTGCTTTCTGCACAAAAAACGAGCAACGTCTGATGGGGTCATTTGTTACTGTTTGTGATGCAAAATTACTGAGGCAAAATTAATCTGCATTATTCAAGGCATGCATTCGCTGTGTTTGCTCATGTTATAGGCTATCACCAGTTAACATGGACATCAGGATAGCTAGTAAGCTAGTAGACTAGTCTAATACACTAATAATAAGCCTTGCTCTCTGTAGCGTAGTGGTGATAGTGCTTATGCTTAGAACATTTTGCCTCAGTGAGACTCATGTTCGAAACCCAACAAAACCTTCGCTGATTTACTTTGACACATTTCCTGTTTGCACAACATTTTGTGTGGATGCTTAAGCAGACATGCATTATACATAGCGATTCCCACATGTTTTCGGCAAGATCTTGCTTCATATTCTGTCATGCATGTAGGCTTGTGAAAATGTGAATCTCCAGCACTGGAAGGGCGGAGGCAGAGCAAAGCGTTGTTAACAAGTAGGCAGGGTCTTGTTGAATATTCACGGATTTTATGCAAATATCACAAGTTAACCTGCTCACCATCTAAACTGGAACACCGGCGCTCCGCACACGCACATCACGCACTGCGCGTAGGGCACCAAGTGCCTAGGGGGGCACCAAAAAAATCTTGGTCGTGAAAAATCATCATCACAATAGGCTACTAGTATAAATAACAAATAAAATATGTCTAAAGCATGTTAATATGCAAAAGCAATACAAATGTAATAGGCCTAGACTAAATTAGTCGAGAAAAAGGTGAATCTCCTGTCTCCAGTCTCCCTCTGGTGCCCCCCTCCCCCACCTCCCAGTGGTCTGGTCGATTACGCCTCAATCTTTAGGCAGACACCTTTGACATGGCCTCAAGAGTCAGGGGCGGAAAAAAGAGACAGCCTGATGATACTCGCGCGGCGCTTGCAGGTAAGACAATGTTTTAAATAAAAAATAAAAAAGTTCGTTTTGTAGCCCTTGCGTGTATGCATGTCTATGCTTTAAACTTTGTAACGTAAGCTCCTACTAGCCATGTTCATGTTCAAGTGTTACGTTGATTGATGCTGGCTAGCTAGTTATTTTACGTTGTGGATATGGATTATGGGTTATTGAATGCAATAGACCTCTCCAGAATAAGTCCCGCCTCCGTAACTTCCGTATCCATCCAACTTCCGGGCGTGGATTGTCTATGGGGAATAACATGGCGTTTCGAAATATCATACCGGTAAAACATCTGTAGGTAGTGAAGTTGAAAAAGCTGGTGGGCAGATTGACCTACACACTTCTGCCATATAGTTTCCACTGGATTTTTTGATTGTCGGTGCCGTTTAAGTAGTATACTATAGACTATACTACTCAAACGGCACCGAAAATCAAAAAATCCAGTGGAAACTAGATGGCAGAAGTGTGTAGGCCAATCTGCCCAGCAGCTTTTTCTACTTTGTCACCTACAGAGTTTGACAGGTACGATCTTTCAAAACGCCATGTTATTTCCCATAGACAATCCACGCCCGGAAGTTGGATGGATACGGAAGTTAGGAGGCGGGATATATTCTGGAGAGGTCTATTCAACTCTCGGCTGTTTTCTGTTAACGTTGGCCATCTGTGCATATGACTAGCAATCCTTCCTCAGGTTGCTAGCTAGCAATGGTATTTCTGATTATGCTTAAACTGGGCTTGCTATTTCTTTTAGCTGTCAGATAACGTTAGCCTATTAGCCTAGTTTGCTTTGCATTTCAGGACACTTTTTCAGCGTTTGTTATCAATTATGATCAAACGATCTGATTGTGTAGTGAAAAAGTAACGCTACAAGTGACACTTTCATAACGTAGGCCTAGATTAGTGGGAAACGGCTCTTCTTAAGGTGAACTTTGGAAAAACCCTGTAACTGAACGTGATGTGATTTTGCCAAATTAGACAGCTTTAGATAAGTTTAGTTGTTGTTCTATGTGGTTATTTTCAAGAGGTTCATAGAGGGCGACATGTGTTGGTGGAACTGCAATTAGAAAAAAAAAACACAATCTCAGTGTTTGTAGATTTCCATATTCACAGAGTTGTCAAATTATGTACAGAATTATTATATTGTGCCTAGACCTCTTTTAAAGGTAAAATAGAGTTTTGAATTTTACATTTTCACATAGTGTCACATGTGACACATAGGCCTATATAAACCTAAAAGACTAGCCTAATGTGTGCAATATCTTTGTATGATGGTTCAATCAAAAATGCATTTCAGTAGAATCCCTGAATGTTTTGTCTTGTATTTCTGAATGCAGGGTCAATGCTAAGATACATGCAAGGAGCAACTCAAGGCCAGGAGGAAGAATTAGATCAACCATCAGTTCTAGTCCACAACACCAGCCACCAACCAGCTCTGCAGACTCTGCAACAGCACTCAGCCCTGACCAACAATCATCAAATAGCCCAGGTACAGATACAAGTCGACACACAACCACATCTGCTTCTAAAGGCAGAGTGAGTCCTGTTACTGAGGGGCCATCAGCAAGTGACACTGCAGAGACATATCTGCCCCCTCCAACTGATCCTGCTCTATGGTCAGCTCACATTTTAGATGCTGATGTGTGGAAATTGTGCGGAGAGGGCCTTTTAAAGTCAGCTCTGATTTTGGAAATAAAGAGAACCTAAGCAATTCTGAATGGTTGTTATTCCTTTGGTGGTGGGGGGTTGGGGGGCACCACCAAGCATTTGTGCTTAGGGCACCCAAATGGCTAGCGCCGGCCCTGTTTGAATCACCAGGCTGAATTTGAAAAAAAAACTGTTAATGTTTACACTTGTTGATTGAAGGTTATGTATCTGACTGTTAGATTCAGTGACACCTATAATATATGTATGAACGTGTTTTCAACTGTTCCGGATATACAGTTCACTTGATATGAATGCATTTCTATGATTTCTAAATGACTACTTAGTTTTGATATAATGTGAAGAATACTAAAAACTTAAAAGAACTTGAGCATTACCAAATGCATTAGTGTAGGTTTTAAAAATTGAGTTACAACTACAGTTATATTGTAAACAAATCAGTAATGTCATTATACAGTAAGTGAATGAGTTATTTCTTAGACAATGTTTGCAGAGATGTTTATTCTGTTAAAAATGAGATGTAACATTTGTCACAACAGTGACGTACTGCATGACCCCCTACAGGCATGGGCAAGTGGTGTAGTCTGAGCAGAGCCTGCGAGCATGTGTAGCAGTACAGAGGTATGTTTGCCTCCAACCTTTAATAAGTAAACGACACTTTCTTAACACTCGGTCTGGTCATTGACTCATATAACGAGAACATCACATACACCTGGTCAGAAGTCTATGGCGAGTTGTTTATATGCTATTTTAAGAGCGCATTGTCAACAGTCATATTGGCGGGTGCACAACGCACCATCCTTCTATCATCCATGAACGCACACCAAGCATGTCCATGCAAAACATTACAGATTGCAGATTACAATGGGAAACATAATTACAATAAAGATATTACAAAATACTTTACATCTCATGATGAGTAGTTATTCATTTGCAAATTGGTAATGACAGTTAAAAGTAATTAAGGAAGAAGCGAGAGACACGTATGGAGCACAGCTGAAGACGCACTGTCATGAGATACAGTATAAGCAACTCCTCTGCAGGATAAATGTTTTTTTATTCAGTCATTTGAGCAATATTAGGGTAAGTGTTGCTTTTTCCAGCCTATGTTTTCGATGGTAACCCATTGTCAGTCAATAGTGAAAGTAACTGCATATATTGTAACTGTCTTGTCGTTGACTGACACTATGGTGAAGTTAGTTTCACTTTGCCAATGAGTTCAAATAATAGAGGAGTGCAAATGTGTGAAGGCTATGCTAGGTTTTAGTAAGGTATGGTTTAGTGGAATGATTATTCCATACGGTCTCGCAAGCAGCCTCCTTCAAATGTGCCGTTGAATGTCAAAATGCCGATGCATTTATTTGACATTGCGCTTTGCGCCGTTAAATGACTGCCATAGAAAAAAGTCTATCAAAATAAAGGTCCAATATTAGATCTGATAAGGAAGCATTTTAAATAGGCGATTTTTTTTAATGATAAAGTAAAGCTGACCATCAACTAACAAATGTTATCTGAAATGATCCCTCAACCCAAAAGCGAACCACAGTTGAGCAGCCTATAGGCTAGCATGCAAAATCAGCCACTCTAACCGCTACACCATCATGACTGACTAATGAATAGTGTGAATTAAACACACCGACACATAACGGCTTGTTGCCGACACCGGTGAAATGCACCAAAGATTCACTTAGCCGTGGTCACATAACATGGGCATTTTGAACCACCAACAGTGTTTCGAAACACTTCAAAAGCTCTTTTGTGTTTGTTTGTTTTTTTCTGTATGTGGTAAATATGTATTTGTGTTCTGTTTTGTGGATTATTAAACTTTAATGTTGAACTGAATATATACATGTTGTAGATTTAGGGAGCATTTCTCTTATTTTTGGAGTTGCTGTAGAAAAAGAGGCAAATGATTGCAAAGATCAAAATGATGCATGAATGTTGAAGCTAGATCTAACTGTACTTGAACAAAATGTAATTGAATATTTACAGTTTTTTACAATTGTTTACACACGTTTTCAAAACTCTGTGTCTTTTTTTCAAAACTCCACACACAAAACCCACAACTGCTCACACAAAATGCAAAATGCCCCAAATCTCCAGCAAAATGACACACAACATTCAAAATGTCAAAAACACATGTTTAAAGCAAACATTCGCCTCACATTACACTTTTGTCATAATATGACATTTTGGATACATCATGTACACACTGTTGCTCAAAACCTAAAGCTCTTCTGTCTTAGGCTTTCTATATGTATTTCCATACAAGAGTGAAAGTTACGGTATCAACAAAGAGAAGTTGAAATACACAGTAAAAATGCAAGCAATATTGAAACCAAAAATAGTGATTTTTCCCAAATAATTTGCTGTTGTGAATACAGTATTTTACAGCAAACAAGAAAAAAAGCAAAGAAGAATACAATGACCACCAGATGTACATGAAGTTTTGAAAACACTGATTTTGTTTTTTTCTAAAGACAAGTGTGTGTGTGGGGGGGGGGTCGTGTACAGTATGTATTCATAGGCCTATAGACCCTTTCAACTGCAGAAACAAACAATTCTACAGTAAGCGTTCCTAAGGCATTTCTGGAGGCACAGAAAATGTATTGAGCTAATGGTATACCGTAACATGGGGACAAACAAAAATAGAGTAAAAAGACATTTTACACAAAGTCAACTTTTTGTAGAACATTACTGTAAGTCCGATTACTGTAATTTTCAAAGTATCTGCATTGGTTCTGAATATTTTACATGTAACCGGAAATCCTCTAGGAGCAGTTTCACATTCAATTCACATCCACAGTCCATTCACATTTCACAGGCCTTAAGTTTTTTGCTGCACAACCACTTTTAGGCGGATAAAAATAATAATGAGAGCAAAAACAATAGGGTTGCCGCAGCTTCGCTGCTTGGACCCCTAATAAATGGTCAGTTTTTAAAAATGTTCCTTCATCATTAGAAGAAACAGAAAATGTGAGTGTGAGTCTAAAGAATGAAACCCCAAAAGTTTGTACTACCCCCTTTATGGAATGTTAGGCCTAATGCTTTCTGTCTTTTCTTAGCTTTTATAACCTCCTTCAATCTCCTGTGAGGAGCTATTGTATCATATCTCAGGTGTACTTTGAAGCCATTCCTTTGAAAGTTATGTCACATCTACCACATCGCCTGGTTGTATACCATGTACAGCATACTTTTGCACTAGCATGACTTTTATGTTTTACTATCAAATTAATTTGATGATAGAATATTTATAAAAACTGATGATGCATTAAATATTGTGTTAATGACCAAACATTTATTTGTGTTGTACATTTTGTCATTTTAGAGCAGATTCAAACTTTTGCTCTCAACCGTGTGTGGGAATCAAACCTAGTTGCTGCACACAAATCTCCATGACACCCCCATTGTTTAGTTATGCTAATAAAAGTGCTGAATTAATGATGAGTAATGTCACATTGTACCAGGAAGTTTTTTTTGTGTTGAATGCAAGAATATAAAAAAATATATGCAGGGTGCGATTTGTAGGGGGGGATGGTGAGGATTTCCCCCCCTCTGGTTTTCCTATCCCTACCTCTGCAAAATTATTTTTATCCCCGGTGGGGACAACATTTATCCCCCTCTGCCCCTCATATTGATTAATGCTACTTCATATAAGTAAAGCGCTGCAACGTGAGAACAGTCTAGTAGGCTTGCCTACATAATAATCTGACATCAGAAACTCATGCTGCTGACACAGTGGCTGCGTGATAACTTAATTTGGCCTTGATCGTGCAGGACATTTCAGAATGTCGAGTGTGTAATCCATCATAAATGGCTAGTTTCAATGGAAAAGCTGGACAAATGAAAGAAAACGAGAAGGATTCAGTGAAGCATAATAATGTTTTAGAACCTTCAAAATTAGAAAACTGATGGAACTGAGATGGAGGACAACTGCACGTAGAGTAGAACGTAGGCCTATTGTCCGAAGGAACTTACATTAAATGAGGAGATATTTGCTGATTGCTGAATGTCACAAAAAGTGTTACAGAAATTGCTTGGCATCGCTTAATCAATGGCTCTCTACCGAAACACCTGTAGTTTGCGGAGGACGAACGAGAAAGCATTTGTTTGATAAATCAGCCAATAGGCTAGGCCTAGTAGACAGAAGTAGTAGAACTTTTAGAAATAATCTGTACTGCAAAAACGAATGTTGGTGGGTATTTAAAAAATAGGGTATTATTAGCCATGACATTACTAGGCTATGAATCGTTCGTTCATTTTTTTTAATTTTTTTTTTTGGGGGGGGGGGTTACAAACTTATTCAAAATCATCCCCCCCTCTGGTTTTTACACAAATCACACCCTGAATATATGTATATAACATCTCATCAATAGAAACAACAACACTTGCTGCATAGTCTTAAAACACTTCCCCAAAAATACAATGATGATCAAAGATGAAATGATCAACAAAACTCATAACTGCCTTTCCCTCTGTACCTTTCACATAATAACAACACAACATTGATATCATCATCATCATCATCACTGGTAATAGTGTTAGTGGTAGTACTAATATGGAGTATGTAATGTGTAAGTGCCAGTTACCTTCCACACAGCCTGAGATCTGTCAGAAGAGTGAGGAAACACTGACTCCACACTCCGCTTTTATGGCCATGGAGACTTCATGCAATACCGTTATTGCAACTCATGCAATCGTTATTATTTTTTTTAGTAAAATATGTTGTCAGCAAAATCAGGAATTTGGAAGAAACGAGAAATAACACGAAGAGGGAAGTGACACAGGAGAACATTGTGGGAGAAGAAGTGGGGGTGGTGTGTGTGTGTGTGTGTGTGTGTGTGTGTGTGGGGGGGGGGTTACAATGTTCAACCTCATTGTAATTCTACTGTTAATAACTCAACCCAACTGTATTATAATCATACTGCATGCAATGGAATTGTATACTAATTCTACTGCATGCAAAAACACTGTATGCACAACTAACATACGCAACCCTATTAGACTGTAAGTGTTGGCATGAGAGCCTGCATCAACAGCCCAGGTACAGCCAAGGAGGGCAATAATCAGTAAACAACTTGTTCATTGGGAAACGTTTGTTAGTGGCGTTTGTGGTTTAGCTTGAGGTGAGCCTACACTACTGACACTACTGAGCCTGTACAGTAGATGCCATGGGCCTGATTCAATTAAATACAGATGAAGACAGGCGCCCACTTGACCTTGTGACCTGTGAACGAGGGTATCTCTTTTGCTGTGATTCTGGTGCACCTCAATAGGCCATTGTCATACATAATCTAGGTTATTTGGGTTATCTAATCTTCTTTATTATAATACATGATATATTGTTTGTTTTCTGAGATTCTGACATTCTAAGATTTACTCTGTAAATTGAAGAAAGCTATTCAATAATCTGCACCATTATTCTTTATCCCCATATTGTTCTATCTTAACTAATGTCCCTGGTCCTCCAGTGCTACATTTCTTATGCCGTCTTTCATTACAATGATTTTAAAACTATAATAATTGCATAACAAGACTGTCCAAAGTATTCATGACAGGAGACGTTTATGTACTTTGCCTGTGTCAGCAAAATAGTTTGAATCACTGTCTTAGGCAATGTTCCAAACATACAGAAGTGAAAGTACATACTTGCCACACCTGTTTCCTTTCAAGCCAGTAGAAAACTGGAACTATTGTATAGTATGTGTATAGTAACTGAATGTATTTTTTGTCTTTCTACAAACAGTGTTTAACGTCTCTATCTCTCATACTCTCTCTCTGTCTCTCTCTCTCTGTCTCTCTCTCTCTCTCTCTCTCTCTCTCTCTCTCTTGCCCCTTCTCTTTATTCATGTCTGAACACATTTCGCAGACAATTCAGAACTCTGTCTTACAAGTGTGCATGTGTGTGTGTGTGTGAGAGAGAGAGAGAGAGGGAGAGAGAGAGAGAGAGACATCAGTGTACAAAACTGGCAAAATACCTACTCCATTATAGCCACTAGAGGTCAGATTCTGCTATTTTATGTGATCTGATACTTACAGTAAGCAAGTCTTTGTGGCAAATCATGTATGATCTTGTTTACAAGTCAGAAGGTTTGTTTACAATTCAGAACAACATACCAATAATCCTTACGTTAGAATATAACCGAGCATAGCACTTTGCTGAATGCAATATTTCAAGCCGGTTGATTCTAAATGCTAACTGGTCTAGAACACCTTTGAAATATGCCTAGGCTACTTATTGTCTTTGTTTTAACAGCAGATACTTGATAGTATTTACTCCCAACAGCCCCACAGTATTGTCACATCTGCAAAAAAAGATAGAAACATGTCTTCCAGGCAATGTTGCAAAAAAACAGAACTGAAAGTCCAGTGTTTTCACACCCGTTTCCTAGAAAACTGGAGCTGTTTTTGGTTTCTGGCCTCATTATGACAGCCACTAGCATAGCTAGCATAGCGGTCATATGTGGATTGTCAAAGTTTGGTTTGTCAAACTTCCTGAATTTTTTGTCAATTATTCCCGGGAGGCTCTGGCATATTTGGCCCAAGCGGCCCTCAAATCGGTCGTGCACACCTAATTAAATACAAAATCTTTGCATTACCCTTAAATATGCATATATTTCCAACTGTTATGGAGAACTGAAAGTGATGTAGGCCTTTTGGATGGATTGGATGATCTGACTGATCAGAACTTTTGATGCGCTCACAAAATCCTGGCTCTGAGCCAAAATGCGAGGGGTGGGGCCTGACGTGAGCTGTTATTGGATCAGTCAAGTGTCAATATGGAAATGTAACCAATGGGCCGTTGATTGTCCTTCCTTTGGGCCGATCGTTGGCCAAAATGATTACAGTTTTTCTCAGTCGCTTTGGTGCTATTCTCACATCACTATTACAGTAACATTTGCACAGCAGTTAGTGCATTTCTCAAAACAATTAGTGCAAACTGCAAAACCTAGTGGATGACCTGCAAAAGCACGTCACTTGCTCAAAATGGATAGTCCATTCCTCAAAAGCACGTATTCATGTCAATGAAACTGTCAGTGTCATCAAAATGAGAAGTCTTGACACCATCGTTTATGAACAAGATAGTCAAATGGCTTTGTCATGTTTTCATTATGACAGTTCTCTCAGTGTTTTCCAATGCAAAAAAAGGGCAGAAAAAAAGGTGACACTACCTGAACATGCTCAAGACACTATACACTACTTGTACAGCCATTTGAAATCTACAGTAAAGTTACACATTGCTGTAGTTAGGGGAGTAAGTGAGTACAAGACACTGAATACGTACATTTTTACTGTATGCTCTTTGCAATTCTACAGCATTGTGACATAATTTGATAACTAGTTCAACAATTTTGTATGTAATGACTCAAGCAATGAAATGAAGACTATTAGTTTTATAGGGAACGACTATTCAGTATCCATAAGTACAGTTAATTTTGACTGACATGACATAAGCAAATGATAATGTTAAAAAACAGCAGAGAATTGTATGAAAGCAACTGATACATGTCCAAAAGCATTTTCAATTTGTTCAGAGGAAGGAGAATTTGCTACTATGGTGTGCACAAATGACTAAATGTTGTGGAGGTTGAACTAATAGTTATGAGAATTTTCATTCTGATCTGCAAAAAGCACCAAAGCGACTGAGAAAAACTGTAAATTATATATATGGCCTATTCTATCGGCCCAAAAGGTGCGTCGGCCCACCGGGAAAATGCCCGGTATGCCAGATGGCCAATCCGCCCATGGGGGCAAATGAAACTTGGTGGGCATGTAGACGACTTTTACGGAAAACAATTGTTATGTTTGGTACCCGGGGGCCACTCCCCCTCATAATGGGTCCACCAAAAACCCTAAAAAAAATTCTAAATAACTATACCTGGGGCCGTATTCACAAAGCCTTTTATCTTACCACTATAGGAGTACTCCTAATTCGCACTAAAATATTTTAGCTAGGAGTTTTCTCTTAAAAGTTATTCACAAAGCCTTTAAACATACTATTAGTAAGGAAAAATGACAACTCCTAAACTAAGAGTGAGTCTTCGTTGCTATGGATGACGTCATTACTCATGCACGACCTTGACTGAAGTGACCAGTAGTGATCAACTGAAGTGATTATTGTAACGCGGGAATGATTCCAAACACCTCCCTTACGATGATGAGTGACAGGTGACAGGTCTGAGAATGCATGCGCTACACAAGGATGGAAGATGATGAATAACTGAATAAAAAGGCCTAGCCTAAATGAATAAAGAGTAAGGCAAAACAAATAGCCTAGTAGCCTAGTGAAACATAGGCCTACGGATTGATGCAGTATCTTTGCAACATTATTAAATAAATCTGTCACCATATGCCTATGTTTGCAAAGAGGAGAACATTTTAATTTGGTTCACAATGAAACATTACATTTAATTTACATGTTGACAATGAGTAGTTTTGGTTGTTGTTGGTTGCGTTATTGCATCCCTTTTATGCCTACAATGCGAAATTGTTCCCTCACGATTGGAAGCTTCTGTAGCCGCATACGCATTTCAAAACACTGCAACGTTAAATGCCACAAAAAGCCGTTTGTGAATAGGTCTTTGTGAGTTAGGAGTCCTCTCGACTTCTTTTAAGCTGTCCCAGACGTAGGTGCTACTTTTAGGTCTAAAATGCTTCGTGAATTACTTTTAGTCCTAAAGTTAGGAGTGACACGCCCATTATTTTGGTCACCACTTAGGAGCTACTTTTAGCCTTAAAATTCTTTGTGAATAACTGCCCTTGAACCGTAGCACCGAGGATGACACAATTTTCATGGTATGTTGGTCTCAAGGGCCCACATCAACCTAGCACATAACCACTCATTTGTGATTTGCAAATGCAATATTATGCTGCTTCAATTGCCCCTATCTTCAGTTGAGATGTTCTGAATTGCACCAAATTCCATGTGTATGATTTATCTGACATCCTCTGGGGGTATGCCATGTTTCATGGAATTTCATGCATTTCAGGCCATACAATAAATTAATTTATGTGTACATTTAGTGACTGTACACCCATCAGCCTCTAGGTGGTGGTGTTGAGCGAAGTGTTGCTGGTAGAGGATGATGAGGAGAGGAGCTTCAAGGCAGGACTGTCTCACACACACTCTCTCTCTCTCTCTCTCTCTCTCTCTCTATCTCTCTCTCTCACACACACAGGTTCACACAAACACACACATAAACACAGGCACGCACACTCACACACATACACACACACACTCATGCACACACACTGAGTATATCACAAATTAATGAATTCATTTTTCAGTCTTTCTACAAACAGTGTCTATTGTCTCTATCTCTCATACTCTTTCTCTTGCCCCTTCTTTTTTGCTTTGTTTACGTTTAAATGCATTTAAACGCAACTCCTACAATTAAGTGTGTATGTGTGTGTGTGTGTGTGTGTGTGTGCATGCGTGCGTGCGCATGTTTGTGTGTGTGCGCGACTGCGCGTACATGTATGTGTGTGAGTGTGTGTGAAAGAGAGAAATTGCACATCAGTGTACAGGACAGACGAAATACCTATACTCCATTATAGCCACTAGAGGTCAGACTCTGCCATTTTATGTAATCTGATACTTAATCTGAGTCTTTCAGGCAGCTCATGTATTACCTATGTATTCAGTGACAGCATTAACAATACTATGAAGACAGTGGTCATGAGTAGGTGGCACATATTACTGAAACTTTTTAGTACGGAATAATTTAAACAGACAGTTGTAATATACTTGGCTTGAGGTTAGAATCCAGAATTACAAGCCTTGGGAAAGTAAAATGAAACATTATTTGTTATTATTTAACGAAACTTTCATTATTTGTTCATGTGGGGCTTTCTGATTTGTTTACAATTCAGAACAACATATCAATAATCCTTACGTTAGAATATAGCATAGCACTTTTCTGAATGCAATATTTCAAGCCTTTTGATTCTATTTACAACCTGTTACTGGTCTAGAACACCTTTAAAAATGTCCATACATGTCTACTTATTATCTTTGTTTTGACAGCTGATAGTTCTTTAAAAATGACACACTGCATGTCTACTTACAGTATTCTCTTTGTCTTGACAGACACACACAGCTCTCACGCCCATATTTTATGTAAAGGTTTTGCTCAAACAGTGTGTACAAGATTGAAGAGACATTTGAATGTCATTCATCATTAGATCATCAAATAGAACCTTTAGTTGGCAACATTCTCACATATTTTTGATCGAAGACATTCTGCTCAAAGTTTCAGTGGCTGTGTAGTGGGTGTGATAGAGAAGCTATGGTTAGGAGAGGTACAGTTTGTGTTTCCTGCGGTAGGAGATGAGAGAGACCGTGCAGACAGGAGAGGAGGAGAGCCACAGGAGATAGAGGGTGGCTTCAGCATTTAACATACCCTCAACAAACAGGAATATTCCATAGCCTATCATCAAGTGAGCATTATTTGCGTTGATTTAATTAAAAGCAAACAGGCGGTTGAAAAGTGATATCAAAGAGTATTATATGAATTGAGAGATACAGGAAAAGATAGAGACAGAGAGGAGGAAATAGAGAGAGAGAGAGAAATCAGCTAAGGGCAGGGTTAGTCTCCATGGTTACAGTGGATCAGAGTAGATAGAGCAAGGATGCTGGAGAGAGAGATAGGTAGTGAGTGGTGTGTGTGTGTGTATGTGTGTGTTTATAAAGATAAACCACACACACACACACACACACACACACTGCTATTCATATCTTTCAACTTGTATGTGTGCGTATATAATGGAGGGACATTACCTGTGTGTGTGTGTGTGTGTGTGTGTGTGTGTGACAGAGTTTCATTAGCATGCGCATATCTATAGATACAGTACTCTGTGCTCCCTGTTTCAGAGACACTCTGTGATACTTTAACAGGCATGCTCTTCTCTGTGAGTGATTTGCTGTCCTGGTAAATCTCTTTCTGTTCATTAAAAAAACAAAAACAAAGCCACTGAAGACTTCCCAGCAACATGTTACACATTAAATCCGTGTTGCCATGGTCACCAGCTCATTAAACTCCCTTATTGTGCCTTGAGGTTTATAATTAATCACTGAATATTTTGGACTTTGTTTGGACCAGAATTCCCTCAATTCATCAGGATATTTAAATGAAGCACATTGTAGCCGTCTTTGAATGGCTTAAGCAATGGGATTTTGGTGTGTTTTCTAGTCTCATACATACCATACAGAGGACAGAATGTTCCAGAGCACTTTTGTGCTGAAGAACTTTTTAGAACACTGTCAGAGATAATGGATGGACTTGGACATCCAATGACTTCATGTATCTTAGATAAGACTCCTAAATGATAACTAAACTAATACACATGCTGTCACGTTACTTCATCAGTGCCACACCATATATGCTAGAGATAGACAGCAGAGATTGATGACCAGTTTGAGAGATAGAATGAAAGAGAGGGAGGAAAGGAGGGAGAATGAGAGAGAAATAGTCTTCCTTGATTTAATAGAGCACAAAGGTATAGGTGAGGGGAGTGGTGGATTATGGAGATTTCTCTGTAATGGATGTGAGTTGTCTGCCTGTCTTTCATAACAGAGGTGCATCTCACCAGAGGGACACTTATAATAACATAATAAGTCTTTTACTGTCTCGTTCTCAGATTCCTATCTCTCTTCTTTGTTTACCTAGTCTCTCAGCTCACTCACTCACTCTGTCTCTCAATTCAAAATACTTTATTGGCATGACAAAATAAGGCTTTTGAATTGCCAAAGCAGGCATACACAAGACAAGGGGGGTGAGAAATAAAACATCTGAACGTCTGTGTATACGTAAACATAAAACTTTGACATTGACAAAAAAAGCGTACCTAAAATTAGTATAATTTATAGATAAAAACAAAGTGTCTTTCTCTCTCTCTCTCTGGTTCTCAGCTCAGACATATTCAGCCTGGTTTAGAGCGCAGGGAGCTGTCGACTGATAGCTCTCCCAGTAAAGGGCTACTCTCTCTGGACAGCTCAATCACCCTCCTGCAGGGAGAGATGAATGGGGGGGGGGGGGCACTTTGACAGCAGACCCTTTCAATTCACCAACTGTCCGTTCATTGAAAATGTTCCGTGATTTTGAATGGGTTAGAATCAAGGACTCCACCTTTACTGTAATGGGTAGATGTAGGAAGAAGGATGGACATAAAGTTTACGTGATTGATCGTTCATAACAGTGGGAGCAGATTCAGTCAGGATGATATTGGAAATACCAGTGCTATACACCATCAAACATGGTGAAAAAAAAAAGAACCAGGACAGCGTAGGCGCAGTTTAGATACAACATGAAGTCAGAGACAAACAAGGATGAGGCAGATGAAAAGAAACCCAGAGAGAAACAGAGACAGAGAGAGAACCAGACATACCATGAGATATACAAAATGAGAGAGGGGAGAGATCAATAAAAAAAAAACATATAGAATGAGAGACACATAGTGTGAAAACAGAAGAGAGTGAGAGGGAAAGAGAAACTGAGATAAACTGAGAGACAGTGGAAATGAGACAGACAGAGAGAGGCAAGATAAAAGAGATTGACAGAGAGATATGATGGAGAGGGGTAAGGGACAAAGAGAGTGATAGAGAAAGAGGAGGAGGAGAGAGGGAGACACATGACAGAGAAGAAGAAAGAGAATGAGAGTAGAAGAAGTAGAAAAGGGAGTGACAGAGAGAGAGAAGGATGAGAGAGGGAGAGGCAGATGGGTGGAGAGTGAGACACGTACAGTATGACAGAGAAGAAGAAAGAGAACGACAGAGTAGAAGAAAGAGAAAAGGTAGTGACAGAGAGAGAGAGAGAGAGAGCAATATAATAGTAGATATAGGCAGAGAATGAGAGGAAAGAGGGAGAGGCAGACGGAGGAGAAGGAGGTCCCTCAGGTCAGCTTTCATTTCACCTAACAAAATGAGGACGGCCAAGCGCCCAGCACCTCCATGTCCAATCCTGCCTCCACAGGCCAGTGGTGGGGGGGGGGGGGGGGTAAGGCCAGAAAAGACTGAGACTGTGCCCTAGCACTATTACACCACTCTGGACCACACCTGAAGGACATTCGAATTCATAGTTCACTGAGAACTACTTTGTCTGACTGTTTTTATAAGTCTACAAACGTCAACAGACTTTCTGGCAAGTCTGAACACACACACACTCACACACATACAGTACAGAGAGAAGAGATGAGAGTATAAGTATATATACTTTTACACAGTATACACACAGTGAGGTGAAGCACTCACTGACCCGGAGCAGTGAGCTGCCTGCTACAGCGGCGCTCAGGGAGCAGTGAGGGTTTAGGTGCCTTGCACTTCAGCCATGTGGGCATGAGAGAGGGGTGCTCAACCACTTCCCCCGCCCACAATTTTCCTACTGGGTCTGGGATTGAACTGACAAGCCCTAACCAGTAGGCCACGGCTGCCCCAAGGAAGAAGATAGAGAGAGAGAGGGGGAAAGATGAAGTGTTGAGTGAGGGTAAAAGAGAGTGATGAAGAGAGACTTTTGACCTTGAAAATCAACTTTGATAAACCACATTATAAAGTTAAAAGGTTTAGAGCCTGCAACCAGAAAGGATTCTGCAGAGGAAAGAGAGAGACTTTTAGCTTTTACTTAATTAATGAATTAATCATTTTAATTAACCAGATATAACTCTGATAAAGGAGTTATTCAAATAATTAAACTTTTCTGCCCACAACAATCTTTGACAGTACTGGTTGATCAAAAGTGAAAATTGACTGGTTTTTGCAATCTATCGTATCATCATGTTATTATAGCCATGTTATTTAATAATGCACATTGAAGAGGCAGACAACATTTTGTCCATAACATCAGTCAACTCTAGACTGTGGCATGATCAGAGAGAGGATGACACAGGAAGAGAAGATCAGCAAGACACTGAAAATGGAAAACAGAGAGGAAGAGACAGCGGTGGAGAGATGATGAAAAAGAGAGAGTGGGAGGGAGATGGAGAGAGACAGAGAAGGGGAGATTAAAAGGAGAGAAGGGGAGGGCACATCCATGACTTCCCTCTCTAATCTGAAGCGTTGTTGAGTGACAGCATGGCTCCCTGATCGTGTCAGACCAGGGGGACGTGCAGTCTAGCCCTGGGCAAGCCCCTCCTGCACTCCTGATCCCTGAACCCAAGCTAGGGGCCTGAGACACAGTCTGGCACACTCAGTCAGTCTCAATCCAGACAACGGGCCTTGAGACACAGCCTGTGATAGTCTGAACCCGGGCAGGCTGCAGGACAGAGAAACGGTCTGGGACTAACGGAACCCAGGCTACAGGCCTGTAGACACTCAGTCTGAACCACAGCAGCTACGACAGCATATCAGAGAGAGAGATGGGAAGATGGGGGAGGTGATGAAATTATGAATGGAGCCTGAGGTAATGAAAACCTCAATCACAGACAAACACACACACACACACACACACACACACACACACACACACACACACACACACACACACACAGATACACACACACACACCCACCAACAAAGGATTAAGACAAGATTAATTCAGGGAGGTGGAAGTGTCTGCAGTTCCTAATCTCATGGAAAAGATGTTTCCATGATCTAATGCTGAGGACAGAACGACTAAATCAGTTTGTAAACAATAAACAAATACCTCTTTCCTGTTAAACATATATACGTCCCTATGTCCCACTGGTTTGTTCCTATATTCCGTGCATACTGTAGGTGTGTCTATCTGTGTGCGTGTGTGTCCTCATGAAGTGGTCACTACCTTCGCCCGCGATGACATTGAGTGGAGAGAGACACGTGCTCTTCGCATCGTGCTTGAAATATTGCTTTGCTCCATGACGGGACACACACACTTCTGTGACAAATCGAGAACTGCCCATCTGAATGCTAGGCCATGGCTCAGTGGCACAATAAATTGACAAAAGTGTCATATGCGCTGCTTTAGCACAGAATAACTAAAAATGGCTTCAACGGCACTCCCGACCTCCCGAATTTGTGTGAGGGTGTGTGGGGGTTTGGGTGTTCGGAAGAACAGATGGGTACTCATCTCTTGCCGCAAAGAGACAGATGTTAAAAGACTGTGCGTGCGCATGTGTGTGTGTGTGAGAGATGGGTGTGTGTGAACGTGTTTAGACGGGGGGAAGTCTGACAGATATTCTGCACACTTGTGTATGTCTCAGATGTATAGCCTATAAGGCAGTCGCCAGGCAGACATATCCCTCCATCATCACAGCCCTCCCCCGGCTCCTTAGTTTCACCCTAATTATCCTAACGGTTTGGGCAAAAACCGCACGAGAAATCCCTCCCAAGTAACAATAGCATCAGCACCATGGACAGAGCCTTTGTCTTATTGCAGACTGTTCCAGGAAACATCCCTTCACTGTCAGATTCCACGAGGTATTATTAAAAACGAAACATAAACATAAAATCATTATATAATATATAAACCGTATGCTAAGTAACCTAAATGTCCTATGTTGAGTAGAAAATAAACTAATCGTGAAGAAACAAAGACTGCGAGAACAAAGACTGGAGGCACACTCGTGATCGCCGAGCCTCTTTTTGCCCTCTCTCCTTCGTTCGCTCGTACACACATACACACACACACACACACACACACACACACACACACACACACACACACCAAAGTGGCTCTGTGTTTGTGGCCACAGCCATTTTTCTCTCACTAGATCGAACATCGCGCGAGGTGTCACGCTGTAGTTGTAGCAGAGTGAGCGAGCAGAGTCTTTGCTGGGTTTACCGTCAGTCTCTCCTCTTGGCAGCTTGCTGCACACTCCGTCGGTCTTCTGTTCTCTCTAAAGGCAAAGCATCGCCTGAGCCGAAACCGCAGAGGTCACGAGCTGTCTTTATTTTGTCATGATCGGAGAACTGCACCCTCCAAGAGCGCCCGTGTACCAGATTCTCACCGGTGGTGGACACTATCAAAAATACCGCACGATGTGCCCACGTCAAACGGAACTGAAGTTAAAATAGTAGTGGCATATAGAAACAAAAGTGTTCAGTCGAGCAAAGGGGGGATAAAATCGAGAGTGGATCCGCAAGGATGATCTGTGACGGACTGACTGAGAAGCGTTAAGTCTGAGCGGTCCAACTTCAACTGCTTGGTTCTGAGTTCGGATCGCGTCCGGACCACCTTCTG
>NW_027468689.1:16697205-16702205 GCF_046254945.1 Alosa pseudoharengus | reverse complement strand
CACACACACACACAGCTATATCGGCAAACTCAGTAGGTTCATACAGTTACTGGATTCAATTGGCCACAAAAACGCCTGCGCATCATTCTCTATCTGGCCAAGACTAATGAGGATACATGTCCTGTCATGTCCCATGGATTTTTCTATTGTGTGTGTGTGTGTGTGTGTGTGTGTGTGTGTGTGTGTGTGTGTGTGTATGTGTGTGTGTGTTTGTGTGTATGTGTGTGTGAGAAGAGAGAGGGAGAGAGACAGGGAGGGAAAGAAAGAGAGAGGGGGAATGGTTAGGACTTGTGGACACATTTAAGTTGTTTATGTGTTAAGGGAGATCAATAAAAGCAATATCTTTGTGTGTGTGTGTGTGTGTGTGTGTGTGTGTGTGTGTGTGACAATATAAGGAATATCTTGATAAATCACCTCTTTGAGAAGCTATTAGTACCTTGAAGTTAGGGTTTAAAAGACTGAAATAGATATTAGAGGCACAAACCGTGAAAGTCCTATGTGTAGGACCTTTTCATTTAAAACATTCTAAAATAACCTACAAATGTATATGTATTATGTATGTATATGTATTTTAAGTATATAAATGTATAATATATTTGACTTCACGTAAGCTCTGTGTTGCCCAGATATCTACTAAAATTAGTATACTAAACAGCTAGCTTCGTCTGCTTTGGATTGTACTCTCTCATAACACCTCAATAAATACTGCATATGCACAATGAGAAGAGTCTCATTGTGGACCTAATGGTGCATTCAACACAACTTCTACAAATAGCCCCTTTAAACAGGTTAAACAGAGATCAGAATGGTTTGTCTTAAATAGTTGTGTATGGTATGGCTTTTCATCGTTTATTTGTATTCGTCTAATTGCTATGCTTCCTAGCCTGAGTGAACCCAGGCCAATTTGCTCAGCAGGTCCATCTGCCAATTTCTCAATTCACAGCGATTTCCAAATCCCCAATCACAACCACTTATCTGTAGGGTGAGCATTCATCTGGACAGTCTGGCTTTCGAGTCCTATGTCCAGACCTATGCAGAGTGTTCTCTTTTTGGGGCATTTGTCCTCTTTGACAAGTGCTCCACAGCAAACAATTCTTAAGTAGCGATGATACAGTATAAGCATGCCACAGCAAACAATGTTTAGAAGTAGCAATGATACAAGAACTCCACAGCGATCAATGCTTAAAGGGCTGTTCTGTAACTCCAGTTATTTCTTCACTGATTTCTCACTTTTGTTGTGAAATATGCACCCCTACAGCTTTGGGGTGCATATTTCACAACAGTCTCTTTGGTCTTTTCGCTGGCTCTGCCATGATGAACTAAAAATGAAGCCATCTTATAGCTAGCTGGCATGGCTAACCGGTGCTTGAGGGCATTTCACATGTTTCTCGCTCGTTCTCGCTTCTCACGGGACTTCCTGATTCAGACACTGCCGGGACGCTTGTGCAGATCTTGCAAGGCTGGTTTTCACTAGGAGACGGTAGGGGGAGCAGGGAAAGCCGCCATTCTCGCCACAACAGGTCATTTAACCATCACAATGATTTCTTAACTGTTTTATTACAGTAAGTTGAAAATGTTGCATAGGGGGCCTTTAAAGGAGAATGACTTGGGTCTTCACATAGATCTCTGTTTCGCAAGGTCACCGACTAGTGACGATACAACAACAAAAAAAATGTGCTACCTAGCTCGAGTTGCTGCAAAATCATGCACCCCAGTGTGTAGCACTGTAGCTGCCTGGCTGCTTTAGCTGCAACAACTCGAGCTAAGTAGCACCATTTTTTTTTCCGTACCAACAGTACTCGGTGACCTCGAGAAAACAGAACTATGTGGAAATTGCCGAGCTTTCCTAGTAGTGTAGGGGGATAAGGTGGCTTATACAAGGACAGACATAAGAGTATGGTCAGCAGTGCGCTGAACATTACCAATAGCTGTACTGATAGTGTCAGTGTTAAAACGACACAAATGTGTATTTTCTTTGAAATTGAGTAAACAATTGGATTTAAAACCTTACTTTACAAGACAGATGTGCTTTCCTGTAATGTCACTTCTGGTTGTGTCCCTTGGAAATAGGAACGGAATGAAGCGTCCCCGGACCAATTCTCGTTCTCAGCTGGAATTCTAGAATTCTACAGAATTCTGTTCGCCTCCCTCCCTCGTGTCCCCGTGCCGAACTGTAAACAGGCAACAACACGCTGCAAAAACAAACCTATCCTGGTCCTACGTCCTTGTTTGCAGTCATTTGCTGAATATTTCATGGCGCCTGTATCAGACACCACTTGAGATGCGGCGAGGTGTAATCGCAGAGGAGAGAGGACAGAAGACGGGAGGGGAGGAGAGGAGAGGAGAGGAGAGGAGAGGAGAAGAGATGAGAGGGAAGGAGAGGAGAGAAGAGGAGAAGAGACGAGAGGGGAGGGGGAGGAGAAAGGAGGAGGAAGAAGAGAGAGCATTGATGATCATGCTCTCTCCAGTCAGGCCCTGGCTCTATGTCCCCTAACTGAGGCTCGGTTTAGCGCTCAGGGCTACCTAGCAGCATGCAACGTACTGTAACCCTCACACCCCAAGGGCTTGGGAGAGAAAGAGAGAGAGGGAGAGAGAGAGAAAGAGTAAGAAAGAACAAAAACTGATCTACTCCAGGGACAGAGTGCTGGAAAACTAGTAAGTGTCTGATTGGTAATGAGGGAGTGTGACTCATGCAATCTCAGTGCCATTATTTGATAGTGTGTGTGCGTGTGTGTTTATGATTGATATTGTGAAACTAATTCCTCCTAACTCTTCCATCATTCATTTCATTTGTTTCCTATGTCCACCGCTCCCACCACCCAGCCATCCATCATCCACACACAACACAAATCAAGCCACAAATCACTCCATTCGCTCCGCTATCTAAATCTCTCTCTCAAACTTCTCTTTTCCTTCCGCATTATTCCTCCCCATATCAAACCATGGAAGGAAGAAGCAGTTTTGATGAGACTAGAGGTTTACCCAGTGCAGGCGTAGACAATTACAGCTCATCAATTTACCTCAGGGAAAGTGTTTAGATAAGGTTGGCGTGTTTGGTGTGGGGATTCCAGAGCACTCCCTGCTTAGCATTTAAATTACAAACGCGCTAGCTGACGTGTATTGCATCTACAGTATGGTGCGTTAATGTAGTCGTGTATTCCAAGGGACCAAGGAGGTCTCTCGGTTTCTCTCCTCCAGGCCTGGTGACCTCTGGGGAAGGGTAGGTCTGTTTTATTTTAGCCTCTGTGTAAATCACAATGGATTTGCCGTCACATCTATTTTCTCTCACTCTGGCTGCAATAGTGGCTCCCCCCAAAGATCTCTCTCTCTGTTTCCTCCCTCAGAAATTTTTTAATTTGTTTGATGTGATTTCCTGTATTCTGGTGCATTTTGGGGATGGCCAATACTAAATTCAATCAGATTCATAGCCTACATCCTGATTTGGGCCCGGTAGGCCTGTGCAGTAATCCATCCCTGGGTGTGGGGGCTGCTTGCTTACACCGGTCTGGGTGCATCCCCTACGGTCCGCCAGAAGCACCCGTGAAGAGAGGCTTCTGGAATGCGCGCGGCATGCATGATTTATAAGTCTCAAGCTTGAAGACCTCGGTGTCCCCTCCGACCCCTCCCTCTCATGCCGGGTGACCTCACAGACACACTGTTAGGCAGGGTATTCAGCGTGACAGTCTACCAGTACAGGCTGCCTACGAAATGGATATGTAATGACTAAACCAGTTACTACAATATAAGATACATATCTAAATAAATTCAGTGTACTGTGATTTTTCTTTTTTCTTTATTTCTTTTTCTCTTGATTTTATCATTCCTTTCTCACATTTTCTTCATTTGTTATGTCTCAAATTAGGATTCACATCATTCATTTTTGTATATTTGTTTCTTTTTGCTTGTATTTTCTTTTTTTCTCTTTCTCTGTCACTCACACTTTCTCTCCTCTCTCTCTCTCTCTCTTCACTTCTTTACAGACTCCCAAGCAGAAAAAAAAACAATCAAACTAATTGCCATTTGTATAATTTGCGGTTTGTGCTGTCACCGCTAATTGGCATGACTTTTACTTTGGCATGGCTGTGTGGAGCGCTTGCTTGGCTGAAGCTATTGTAATGCAACCACAGGAAAATCAGACCTTCTGCTCAATGCCCTAATGAGGCTGAGTCTGAGACGTTCTATCGACGAGCGGTTTGTATGATGACTTGAGGTGAACTCTTGTGGTAAATAGAACAATGTGGAACGAGCCCACACGCTGGTGAGGTGAGGTGTGCTTTGGGAGTTGTGTGTAGTGCGGTTCTAAGATAGGGAACATGATGAGAGAGACCCCTGAAATGCATAATTATGCTAAGAGGCACTCCAGCATCTTGTGACATTGCTTTGCACTTCCATAGCATGCTGTGGTGGAGAGCTAAACACACACACACACACACACACACAAACACACACACACACACACACACACTAATCTATTATGGAAGCTCTCACGCATATCCAAAGAGAACAGAGGGACATAAGGTTGGAGAAAATTGCACAGGTTTAACACACACACACACAAAGACCCAGTTTTGTCAAAATAGTGTAACCTCTCCATCATTTAACTAACTCTTTTCATTGGGTGTTTTTCCAGTCAAGTCAGGAGTAATAGTTTATAGTAATTTCTCAGCCTCTTTACGTGTGTGTGTGTGTGTGTGTGTGTGTTTGGCAGCTCCATTCATTCTTAATGAGTCAGCCACCAATATCCTGTGCCTTTGTGAAGGAAAGGCTTTCAGGCTTGTACTGCCATTGAATCAATTCACACTGCAGCAGCAGCAGCAGTCAGAATATGTGTCTGAAGGTGCCGCGTGCGCTAAAAATAACCCTTTCCATATACAGCCATTCACACATAGTCTCCACTTTCAGGCTATTTTCAGCGTATATGGTAAAAATAACTATAACATCTGTGTGTGTGTGTGTGTGTGTGCGCGCATGCCTGTGAGCATGCACGTGTGTAAATACCC
>NW_027468689.1:16674705-16692205 GCF_046254945.1 Alosa pseudoharengus | reverse complement strand
AATCTGGCCCCAGTTTTGGCTCAGATCGGGCTGGGGTCTGGCACGGATCCGCCAAGACTGATGGGGCTGATGCCTGGATGTGAGCGTCCGTCCTTCATGTTCACCTCGCTCGTGCAGTAACACGGCAGAATAGTGTGAAAATGCGAAACAAAACACACACACACACACACACACACACACACACACACACACACACACACACACACGCACACACACACGCACACACACACACAAATCCTTCCTGAGATCACAATTGTGTCACAGCTGGGCCAGGTTTGGCCCAAATCTGGTGTGAATCTGGTCCATATTTGCCCTGCAGACTGCTGCGATTTGGACTGAAGCTCGGATGTGTTGTGAATGTCCTTCACTCGCTCTCACCCCGGCCCACTTCTGGCGTGACGCATGAGTGAGGGATAGTGTGTAGTGTGGAAAAGAGAACTTACTTGACAAAAATCTTTCCCTCGGAGGAACGCCGCTGCTCCTGGGCCTGGCCCGCCGTTGGGCCTCATCCGGGCTGGTTCTGGGTCGACTTTGCGCACCTCGCTGCTGCTCCAGACCCAGAGTTAAGTGCTGGATCACATGAGTAATTGATGAGTCACGGCAGGGGGTATTTATAGCTGGACTGTGTGCTCATAGCAGTACCATCTCTTTTCGCCAAGCTCTCTCTTTCTCTCTCTCTCTCTCTCTCTCTCTCTCTTTCTCTCTAGCTATCTATCCATCTCCTCTCTGTCTCAAGCTATCTATATCTCACTCTCTCCATCTCTCCCTTTGGATCTCTCTCCCTATCTCTCCATCAATTTATCTCTTTCTCTCTCTATCTCTCTCTCTCTCTCTCTCCTTCCCTCTATCTACAGAGGGCAGCTTGATTTGAAACAGATCTGACCCTTACCCGGGATTCTTCACTGTGCTCTTGACACAGAAATCGCTATGACCTGTTCGTACTGTAAGTGCAGATATATAGACTGTGTCATACACACATCCATCCCCATGCTTTGAAAGTCTTTGATGAATATTCAAACCTTAAGATCAATTCCAACAAGGTTTTCAGAGCACAGAATAACTACTGATCTGTGCTCAGTGTAATTGAGCCCTGGAAGCTTTGGGCATTACCTCAACAGGACAGTTCAACATGAGGCTTCCTCTTGTTTTGAGGCATTGTATTTGCTCGTATTTGCTGTGGTCAATCACTTCTGGGAAAGGGACTAATGTCAATAGCATCTCACAGTCCTTTCCCGTAAGGACGAGGATGAGGATATTTATCCTATTTATTGATGTCTGCAACTCTTCACCGCTGGCAGCTCACAGTAGATGCTGTGGTTTAGAAACTGCTGAGAAATGCTATGTAGGTCAAAACGTCACATTAGTGTTTTAATGACTCTTCAAGCAAGCAATAAAATATGTTAAATTTGTTTATGGATTATTGTTTTATCATGCAAACTACAAATGAAAATATGTAATATGATAATTAATTAGATTCTACCACATGTGTATGCCCTTAAGTATACTGTATGTTAGGTTCAGTTACACTCAAAATAAATAAGTAATGTCTAAATGTTGTAAAGGTAAGTGGTAAAGCTTTATTAGCTGGCCTATCACATGATCAGTTCTTAGTGTTCTGAGTTGATGCCCACTAATGATTAAAGAATTTTAAAAAATGTTGCCCAATATCAAGAGAAAAGCGTGTTAACAACATGGTCCAGAAACATTGCCCAGCCACATATCTCAAAAAGTTGGACTGGTCATCTTCAATTTTACGTGCTCTGGCCCAATCAGTTATTAGTGTAATGCGCCCATGCTTCAAACATAAAGTATAATGCCTTGGGCAGCAATTTCAACTGCATTGCTAGGCAACATTACCAGTACAGCATTTCTGATCCCATTTTACGCAATTACTGGTTATTCTGCCAAAAGCAGAAATCCATTACCAGGTTGAGATGCCTTTTAGTTCGGTCTTAGAAACAGATGTGCATGTTGCCCAGAGTAAGTGGTGGAGACGGAAGGTTGGTCCTGAGCAGATGTGGATGTAATAATAAATATATTTATATAATACATAAGAGGAGATGTGGATATCATCATAAATATATAATAAATTATATATAATATAAAAAAGATAATAATAAATATATTTATATAATAAATAAGAGAACAAGGTGGAATTGTGGCAGCATAGTGTGGCATTTTTGGACGTTTTTATCCATACGTTGTGTATGTTCCCTGGGTTTTCAAGCCACGCCATTGGTGTTGTTTGGCACCACAGTCTACTGGCTGCGCTAGTAGCTGAGCCTAAGGGCTGAGCTACACCAGGCGCGTAACTGAAGCGTTCCGTTCGCGTTGCGTCTGCTGCAACAACTAGCTTCCATTATAATCAATGGAAGTGGCTACACCAGACGTGACAGTGGGGCGTACGTTCGAAAAAAATAGACCATTCATCTAAAATGGATTTTACGCGTCGCGAACGGAACGCTTCAGTTACGCGCCTGGTGTAGCTCATACCTAAGGAACATGTATCCAGATTGTGTCTGACTGTGTTGAATGAACTTACAATAGAGCCAGCACACTGAACTTCTGCTCACCTCAATCTTTTCTTTATTTAACTCACTCAGTCAGTGTTGAATAATTAAGAGGAAGCATAGCCTGTACTATTTCTTGTTGATTTATTGGAAGCATAAGATAAAATTGACGCATTGTCTTTGGCCTTACTCACTGCCAAAATATGTCTGTGTTTTCATATGTTTCTGTTTTCATATGTCAGCCAGTTTTTTAGTTATCTGGTGGTGGAATAACTAGCCCAGGCCAACTCTGGGCCAAATGGAGGGCTAAACAAGCTGCTGTATTCACGCTCGTGGACTTGGACAATAAGACGACCAGTAAGTATTTTGGTCAGACACATAGATTGAGGCGTGTAAAGCCAGTGTGTGCTGTTTGCCTGAGGGATCAGAGACGTTCATCCCATTCCTTAGCTAATCAATATGAGTGTAGACCGAAGGAGGAGAAGGACTTGCACGAGAGACTGCTCCTTGATCTCTTCCATATTCTCATTTACCACACTCTCAACCATGGCAATTTAATCTAGACCGTCCACCAGAGAACGACCGTGGCAGAAGAAAACAAATTATTTGGTGCAGGTCTTTAGACACCCACGTACCAGCTAGGCCCCTGATTGGACAGGGTGGCATAGGGAGGGCAATCAACGGAGGCCACGGAGGGACAATTAGAGCTGAGTCATTACTGAGCAGCTGTGTTCATTTCTCCATATAGATTTTGCACTTCCTCTCACTTCAGGCAGATATGCTTACCTGAAGATTTGGTTATCTGGTTATCTAAAGATTGTCTTCTCCAAGGCTACATTAATAGAGCTGAGTCTCAGATGACGTCTTACTGAGGTGTGGGTTAGAAATGCGTTTACATTTGAAGGCAAAGGAAATTAATTTTAACTTTTTAAATTGAATGGGTTTGGCAAAGAGATGAGATTTGTCTCCTCAGACCATTTGTCTGTGTTTAGTGAAAATGTGCCTTTTTGCTGGCTATTTTGAATGGTCAAGATACATGTGGTTGGGAAATGGCACCGATCAGGCCCAAGTTTGTTACAGACTTCAACTTGTCCTACAGTAACTAGGCTATTTATTACACCACAACAATAAATATACGCCTCATAATTGGTAGCTTAAAAGGTGGTTAAAAAACATTTACATTTAGCGTTTACATAGTGTATTGACAGTCTTTTGCACTCCAGACACAGTTACAGGTGTTCAAGGTGTTCTTGACATTTAAAATAAGCCCGTTTCACAGTGTCCAGGTGTCCGGCAGGGTAAAACGTCTCCCTGTTTCTGTCTTTCCCATGGATTATGCTTTTCCAGAGGAAGTTGGTTTACAGAGTGGTGACACTTTGTGAAAAGGGCTAATTCCACTTTACATGACAGGCACACCTTAAGGATACATCTTACTTATAACACAACATGGCTTTGTAACACAGAAAGAGGGACATGACATGATCCTCCACTTGCATTTTCAGACCAAGGGTCACGGCAAGTGTTCCTGTCCTCTTTAAGTGTGAAATACTGAGACTATATCCGCAAACTGGTTAATACGTCACTCTGTTCTAGTTTATATGGAAGACAAGCCAATTGGGAGCTCAACCAGCAGACTTCAGCGCAGAAGGGAAAAGTTTATGAGCATGCATATTCATAGAGAGAGTGAGAGAGAGAGAGGGAGGGAGAGAGAGAGAGAGAGACCGTTAAAGAAAGAAAGAAGAGATGGGCAGAATGAAGACAAGAGGATGATAAAGACAGAAGATGGGAGAAAATTAGAAAGACAGTGAGAAAGAGAGAAAAAAAGAGACAAAAAGAGGGGGAGCAGAGAGAGAGAGAGAGAGGTGTGAAGGCTGTATATAGGGCAGGCAGGGATCCCATCCAGAGGCTGAGAGAGAGACATTGGTTACCCCTGTCTCTCAATCTCTCTTTCACTTCTTTTACATCTTTCTTTCCATTATTTTCTGTCTTCTTCCCTTTTCCTTTTTCACCCCCCACACCACATTTCTCTCTCTCTCTTTTTGTATATTCTTCCATCCATCTTCTATCATTCTACCTCTCTTTTTATCACCCTCTCGCATTTCCTTTTCTCCCCCATTATTTCCCTCCCTCTCTCTCCCTGTGTTTCTGCATCTATATCTCTGTCTCTATATCTTTGTTTTCCCACCCCCTCATTTTCACCCACCCCCACATTTTCTTTGTTCTCCCTTCTTCCCCTCTTCCTGTCTTTCATCTCTCTCTGTTTCCCTTCATCCTCCCCTCAGCCTCTTCCCAATTCTAACCATCTCACCCCCCTCTCTCTCCCCCCGTCTCTCCATCCCTCTCTCCTCCCTCCCCCGTCACCCCCCCCCCCCCCCCCCCCCCATACCACAGGCTGACGTGTGGTCCAGCTGTGGCCCCCTTCTCTCACCACGGCAACCGTCGCCTGAGCGACATGCTTCGCCCTGTGATCAGGAAATGTTTACCCAGAATGGGTTTATGTGCCTTTTCTGTCCCTAAAAATAGCCGCCTGCTTCCTTCTTTTAGCGACTCATGCCTGTCTGTAGATCAGCATCTCCGCACCGTGCAGAATAGCGTGCTGGTTGTCAAGGGCGACAGCATATTATTATTATTTTTTTGTGTGTTATTAAATTTCAAGCTCATTGAGAAGCGTATGCACAAGGACGGAGGGCTATTTTTAGTTACCGGTAATCTGATTGCTCACGTGCAATCCTGAAGGGAGTTATTTTGGTCGCGATCACCAAGGTTATCACATTACCTTTCCATTCATTCATTGCATCTTCACCTGTACCTCATTGCACATCTCATTTTATTGGGCCCTGTGCTAAACATTTGTAATTGTAGTTTAGAGCTTCAAGGCCACTGCCAAAATCACATTCAATTAGTTCAAATTAGGTATGACAGCATATCAATAAATGTGTATCAGAAGCCATCCTTCAACAGAAAACTGTCACCTACAACAGATTACCAAAAAGCAACAATGAGATGAGTCCAGTATTTTAAAAAATATTTGTAGTCTTTATCAGGAGAGAATAATCACATGAGGACAACATTTGAGGATTCATTCATTCATTCATTCATTCATTTATTCATTCATTCATTCATTCATGGCATGCTTCTCTGCTGACCATTCAGGATCCCTCCCCTGCTATTCGGTCTCCTCCTGCTCTCTCTTCCCCTCCCCCTCTCATCTCATCACGCGTCTCTTCAGAACTCAGCACAGCACAGCACAACAGGCAGGGTGGCTTTTTATGAATGCAGGCACACAATGGAGAAATAAACCATGCACAGAGAGACTCATGCATATACATATGCACACACACACACACACACACACACACACACACACACACACACACACACACACACACACACACACACACACACACACACACACACACACACACGCACACACACACGCACCCACACACACACACACACACACGCACACACACACGCACCCACACACAAAGACACACAGACACAAAGACACAGACACAAAGAAACACACATGGTTCATTCCCATTGTGATGTACAAATGTGATTACTCAGTTTACACAGTCATGGCTGCTACTGTCAGTGTGTGTGTGTGTGTGTGTGTGTGTGTGTGTGTGTGTGTGTGTGTGTGTGTGTGTGTGTGTGTGTGTGTGTGTGTGTGTGTGTGTGCATGTGTGTGGCCTATCTCTGAGGACACTGGATTAGTGGCAGCCCCTCTCTTTGCTCTCTGTAAAACGTGTGTGTGTGTGTGTGTGTGGGGGGGGGGGGCTATGTACAGTTTGGCATTTATCTTTGTATCTTTTCATTTGGTAAGATATCTTTTTTGTGCAGTGTAATTTGCATTTATATTGCCAAGCCTCATCCAAAGGCTTATCTCTGTGTGCAAGTACGTAAGTTAATGTGTGTATACAGTATGTGTGATTTGGAGTATGCATATGCTTATGCAGACTTTGTATTTGTTTTTGTTTTTTTTTTGTTCGTCTATTTTTATGTTTTGTATGTTTGTAAACACTCCATGTGTTTCCCACAGGCAAGGGGAAAGTGCAGTGTTATGTGTGAGTGCATGAGTGTGAGCGTACTGTATGAGTGTGTGTGTATGAGTGTGTGTGTCTAAGTTTGTGAGTGTGGGGGGTTGTGTATGTGTAGTGTTGTGTGTGTCTAGCAGGCAGCCATGTGAAACTCTCTATAGGGGAGATGTATAGAACTCTCCTTCATCACTGTATGATAGACATTGCCTCCAGTCATCTACCCCACCCCCACCTCGCCACCTCCATCTCCCCCCACGATCTGGGGCATTTGGAAGCGTCCCCCTCTCTCCATATCACTCAAACCAAGACTGACACTGGTTTCAGTGATTAGAGTCTCGAACGCACAAGAAGACCCCCTTACTCAATTTTACACACCAATAGGCTCACGGCAAGCCCTCTGCCTTGCTGCTGGTAATGCAACCATGACGATATCGCAGCGCAACACAGCACAACGCAACGTCAGTTTAGTGTTTCGGCAGCTCCAAGTGTTTTCTTTGAATTTGCATAAAACCGGTAGAGAAATGTCAGTTTATTTCATTCGGTGGGAGGGGGGGGGGGGATTCACAGCTCTTAGCTTGAGTGGGTTTATCAGGGAGCACCTTCCCCATGGCAATAACAATTCAGCCTGGTGGCCAGGAGGTTATGACAAATACCAGTCAGAATGTGTGCATTAATTACACAGCTGCACATGCCCCCACTGTGCCGTTCTTCAGAAGCAGGAGAGAAGAAAGAGAGAGAGAGAGAGAGAGAGAGAGAGAGAGAAAGAGAGAGAGAGAGAATGAGACAGAAAGAGAGGGGGAAGGGATATGGGGGTAGGGGGAAAATGTATCAACTAGACAGTAGGCGGGTTTACATGGACAGTTTTTTTGTCATTACGATTAAACTATTCCTATTGAGAAATTTGTGCCGTCTGTTTACATGGGGTATGTTCTATTCCAATTAGATGCTCTCAGGCGCTTAAAAGAATCTTGGAGATACAGCAGACAATCCAATTGACATGGCTGTTCAATCGGAATAGGAACGGACTACACCACCTCTTTCATTCCGATTAAAATTCTGATCGGATCGGCAGGTTTTATTCCGATCAAGGTGTTTTAATGTGTAATTTCTATTTATATTGAGCCATCATTCCAATTCTAATCGGAATAAAAGTGTCTGTATAAACCCACCGAGTAAAAATAAGCTATTGTGTCTGACATGGCAAATATGGCATTTTTTTTTAAGATATATAATTAGATACAGTGTGGGCCGCGGGTAAGGACACAGTTGGGTGGTGGCTGGCTAATGTTTCTTCTAAATGATTGCAATTAAACTGGATGCATCTAATGAGAAGAATAATAGTCATGCACACTGAAAATCACAGCAACTGTAACGAAAGGGCGGATTTTCCACTGGGAACTAACAAAAGTCACATTCAATGACAATCTTAGATGCTGACACATAACAGTACAGATTATTTAAAATCCATTACAATTTCCAATTTGGTACAGTTATCTGGTCTGAGATATGGGTTTGAGGTTCTGGGTCTTGGGTCCTACAGTATGCCCTGAGGTTTGGGAGGTGCAGGCTATGAGGTTTGGAAGGTCCATGCTGTGAGGTTTGGGAGGTCCAGGCTGTAGGGTTTGGGAGGTGCAGGCTGTGAGGTTTGGGAGGTGCAGGCTGTGAATTTTTGGACGTCCAGGCTGTGAGGTTTGTGCGGTTTGGGAGGTTCAGGCTGTGAGGTTTGGGAGACTCATGCTGTGAGGTTTGGGAGTTCCAGGCTGTGAGGTTTGGGAGGTGCAGGCTGTGAATTTTTGGACGTCCAGGCTGTGAGGTTTGGGAGACCCATGATATGAGGTTTGGGATGCACAGGCCTTCAGGTTCGGAAGGCCCAGACTGTGAGGTTTGGGAGGTCCAGGCTGTAGGGTTTGGGAGGTGCAGGCTGTGAGGTGTGCAATGACACGGCTCTGTATTTAGATGGTCTGGCACCCAGGGGAGCGGAGTGGGAGAGGAGAGAAGAGGAGCATCAGAGGCTGTCAAAGGGCATCTCCAGTCCAGCTCTCCCCTCCCCAGCGTTTAGCCAAGGTGTCTGTCCAGTCCGATTGTCCCCTGTGCTCGCCCAGGCGTATTTATAGCACAGGCTCAGCTTCGGTCCTCGCAGAATTCACCCAGCCTTCAGTCACACAACGTGGTGCAGGCACTGGCATGAACACCATGGCCCCTCCCACTGCCCAGTGCATATACACACACACACACCATCACACATACACACACACACACACACACACACACACACACACACACACACACACACACACCAAGTGCGTCGGTGCTTTCAGATTAATCAGCCGATGAAGCTTTACTCTCCTCGTCAACAGTGATCAAAGTGACAGAGTCACACACACACACACACACACACACACACACACACACACACGCACACACACACACACACACACACCACACACACATACCACACATGCACCCACACAGAACAACAAGCACACATACATGTTGAATTTATCCTACAACTAGCTTGATAGTTTAATACCTTACACTGCTCAGTTCTAAAATCAGTGACAGTAATGGTGACAGTGACAGTGTGTGTGTGTGTGTGTGTGTGTGTGTGTGTGTGTGTGTGTGTGTGTGTCAGCTGCATTTTCCTGGGGAATAGGTATAGCGAGATGAACTATTAGAGATTGAAGGTTGAAATATGAATGGCTTTGGGAGTGGCACTGGATAGTGAATGAATGAACAGGCTTATCTGATCCTCCTTTGAGCAGCCCAGCCATGAACCAGAGACTAGCGTGCGGCCTCTCATCTGATTTAGCTCTCTGTCTCTGTCACGAGAGGCTGTAACACACACGCAAACACTCGTGTGCGCACACTCACAGACTCACACTCACACACACACTTATACACTCTCACTCACACACCCACAGATTTAAGTTAGTGAGATTTAGTGTGCAGTTATGAGACAGGTTTGTTTGTCCTCCGGGGATTACACCCAGCTCTCAACTCACATCAGCATCATTCCTCCTCCTGCCTGCCCCTCACCTCCTCTCATCACCCCTTCCTCTCTTCCTCTCCCCATCACTCCTTACCCTCCTCTCATCCCCTCATCACCCCTTCCTCTCTTCCTCTCCCCATCACTCCTTACCCTCCCCTCATCCCCTCATCACCCCTTCCTCTCTTCCTCTCCCCATCACTCCTTACCCTCCTCTCATCCCCTTATCACCCCTTTCTCTCCTCCCTTCCTCATCACTCCTTCCTCTCCTCATCACTCCCTCCTCTCCTCCTTCCCACTCATCACTCCTTCCTCTCCTCTGCTCTACCCATCATCTCCCCCTCTTCTTTCTCATACTATCTTCCCCTTCTATTCCTCCTTTTCTCACTGCCTTTCACTCATACTCTCCTTCTCTCCTCAACTCATGTCCTCAGTTCCTTCCCTGCTGTTCCCTCACCTCTGTTTCTCCCTCTCTCCTCTCCTCTCCCCTCTTCTCTCCTCCCCTCTTCTCTTCTTTTCTCGTCTCTTCTATTCTCTTCTCCTCTTCTCTCCTCTACTCTTCTCCCCTCTTTTCTCCTCTCGTCTTCTCTCCTCATTTTTTCCTCGGGCCCACTCTGTGCTCCTTCCTCTCTTTCTCTCTGAGGCATTTTTCTTCTCTCCATTTCTTCTCTTCCCTTCTAGCTCTCTCTCTCTCTTCCCTTTTCAGTGTCTGCTCTGTTATCTCTCTCCCTGTCTCCTCTTCCATTGCTTGCCTTCACTTCTTTTCATACCTTCTTCTAGTTCTTCTTCTTCATCATCTTCTCTCTCTTTCTTTCTCTCCCTTCTTGATTTTGCCCTCTTCCCTCACCTTTGCATTTTCCCTCTTCTCTCTCTTTCCTCTATACATTGTTGCTTTTCTAGTTCTGTCTGCCCATCTCCTCTCCCCTCCATGTTTGTTTTGGTCAAGCACATGTGTATTGTGTGAAATGTGGACATGTGCATGTGTGTGTATGTATTTGTGTGTGTATATGTGTGTGAGTGTGTGTGTGTGTGTGAGAGAGAGAGAGACGAGAGAGACGAGCACATACACATGCTATGCGTGCATGAGTGTGTATGTGAGTGAGCATGTGTGTGTGTGTGAGTGTGGATTACCCCATTTGAAGATGTGTGTGTGCGTACGTGTACGTGTGTGTGTGTGTGTGTGTGTGTCTGTGTGTCTCCATGTGGTGTCTAGTTTTAATTATTGATAGTGGAAATGGAATCTAATGAAATTTCCATCATCTTGAAACTGGAACGGGGTTTACCACTCTCTCTGCAGATGCGTAAACACTCTCTTACAATGTATACACCCAAGTCACGTAAATCACACACACACACACACACACACAGAGAGAGAGAGAGAGAGAGAGAGAAAGAGAAAGAGAGCAAAAGAAAGGGAGAGAGAGAGAGACTAGGACTAATTTGTACAGTATCTCCCAGCTAAACTATCAGTCACTATTTCAAGATAAATGAAAGCATAAATGGGGTCGGCGATCCTGCTGATGAAGGTCTCTTGTGCTGCTCGGACATACAGACACTGACACACACACACACATACCAACAGACACACTCAGACATACTAACCCCCACCACATCAGAGGGGGAAGATTTACCTCCTCTCCTCTCTCTCTCTCTTCTCTCTATTCGTTTCTCCGTCTCTCACTCTCTGTCTATGAAATCTAGAGAAATAGTCTCTATTTAATGCTTTCACTCTTTTTCTCACTTCCATACTTTCTCACACAGCCTCTATTTATCTCCCTCTCTCTCTCTATTGCCTTCTATCATTCTCCCTCTGTTTTACTCTCTCTCTTTTTTTTATCTGTCTCTCCCTCTCTCTTTATTTCCTCCCTGCTTCTACCTTTCTCTTTTTCATCCATTCTCAAGCCTCTCTCTCTCTTCCACTATTTCTCACAATCTCTCCCTCTCATCCCCTCCCCCTCTCTCTTTCTCCCCCCCCTCCTCCCCCCTCCCCCTCTCTTTTTTATTAATCCTTATGGACTCTTCTGTGGCGCAGGGTAATGGATTCAGGTCTCTGTAATGACAAACACAGTGTGAAAATCTGCCCACAGAGGCCCAGTACAATCAGAGTGGTCCTCCTGCTACAAACTGGAAGCCGTCACTCAACGTCCAGCCTCTCCACATGAAAACGCTGTTTTACATCCTGAAACAACAAGAACAACAAATACTGTTGTAGATAAACAAAAATGTACAGCAGAGTTCTAAAGCAAAGCAGGAAGAATGGTAAGTTGTAAAGGAGAACAAATGATGGACGTTGCAGTCAACATCAACACCAGTCTGCCCACTCAAAGACAAAGTTCAGTTGTCTGGTATGAAATCTTAGACAGGATACAAAAGTGTAAGATGTCCATTGAGTATGTACATATTTTCAGTGCAACTGTCATGTGGTTCACTGTCCCATACATTTCATGAATGAGTAACTCACTGTGGCTTTTTGCCAGTGACAATTGATGTTAGTGTACACGACCAAGACGTCATGTCATGCATTTACCAGAATAGATCTCCCCATTCCCAGTGACACACATATGCTACTGTTACAACAGTGAGGTCAGGGACAACTTGTCATCAGAACTGCGACAAGCATGCAAGGGTGTGTGTGTGTGAGTGTGTGTGTGTGTGTGTGTGTGTGTGTGTGTGTGTGTGTGTGTGTGTGTGTGTATGTGTGAGTAAGATAGAGAGAGAGAGACTGAGTGTGTGTGCAGATATACATATGTGTGCATATGCTGTGGCAGTTGAGTGTGTGTGTGAGTGTGTGCATTTATCCTTGACTCAGTATTGCGTCCTGATTGGTGCAGAGGTATGCAGTGCATTGCGTGACCACCTGAATGTCACAATGAGGTCTGTATGTAAAGGTCATAATAGCTGGAAGTGCAATGTGTGTCTGAGTGAGTGAGTGAGCGCGCGCGCATGTGTGTGTGTGTGTGTGTGTGTGTGTGTGTGTGTGTGTGTGTGTGTGTGTGTGTGTGTGTGTGCGTGTGTAAAGACCATACCTGATTGCTGTGCATGTAGCCATCTGTTTGGTGAGAGATTTCTGCTGATATCCCCACGTAATCCCACAGACAGACAGGAGGAAGGGAAGCCAAGGGGAACATTTCTAAATCGATATGAACATGTCTGTGTGTGTGTGTGTGTGTGTGTGTGTGTGTGTGTGTGTGTGTGTGTGTGTGTGTGTGTGTGTGTGTGTGTGTGTGTGTGTGTGTGTGTGTGTGTGTGTGTGTGTGTGTGTGTGTGTGTGTGTGTGTGTGTGTGTGTGTGTGTGTGTGTGTGTGTGCATGTATGTGTGTGTGTGTGTGTGGTCATGTGTGTGTGTGTGTGTGCGCGCGCGTTTCCATGCCTGTTTGTATTAGTTGTGCTCCACTGGCTTTGGAACACCAGGAACACACTGAGCTGGACCGTAAACTCACCATACTTGCTAATGCAAGATGGATGTCTCCAGAGAGCTAAAAATATGGTCACTCCTTGTGACTGAGGGCAGGTCAGAGAAACCAGGGGTCAATGGTCAAAGGTCAGGTGTGCTGTGCTGCTTTGGTGTTCCACAGCTGACAGTTGTGGATGTCTAGTGGGACAGGGACTGACAAGAAGTGTAGAGTCGGGGAGAGCGCTGTGGCCAAGAAGGAAAGGAAGCACACACACGCACGGACACACACACACACACACACACACACACACACACACACACCACACACTATTCACAGACAGACAAGTAAATATTTGACTATTGTGTTATACTCTCAGATAGGGATGTAACGATTACCGGTATAATGATAAACCGTGATAAAAATGTTGACGATAACAATTACCGTTTTCTTTTGAAATATCATAATTATCACGGTTGATTACCACGGTGTTGAAACCGTGTGTTTAATCCTTCCCAGCTTCATCCGAGCCTGCTTTTGACATACAGTAGGCCTGGCACAATGAAGCAAAATTGGTACCCTACTGATTCTGTTGTCTAATTGATGGTTTTAACTGCTATTTGGATTAGGCTACACCTGATTTTAAAAGGCGGAACATTTTCACTGCAAAACTTGCACTGTATCATTTGCACTTTGCGTCTTTTTATGTTCGCGTGCACATTAAATCCATTCCACTCACGTTATCAGAAGAACACAGTAGCCTAAAGTTTTATTTCGAACACTTACTTTGGTCTCTCAGGGTAGGAATTTCACTGCGGCCACGTCGTTGCCCCTTGCGTTGGCCGTGATGTCCCTTTAAAAATCAGAGGTTTACAGGCCATGGTGGCCTTGGTGCTCTTCTTTCAATATTCTGCTTTGCGTCCTACTAATAGCGAATTTTATTTAGCCTATGGCCTGTCAAAATAATCTTAGCATTCACAGGGCAAATTAATTTAGTCTTTTACGCAGTGGAGAAAGTGACTGCGCAAGAAAGAAAGTGCGTCTAAATTCACCTATTCTTCTCAGTTGAACTACTTTCAAAGTAGCCTACTCATCACACAGACATCACAAGTATCACACGAAAGAGCTTTTTCTCAGCTTTTAAACGATGTTAGCCGCGAATTGCTGTGGTGAACAGTTCGCGAGAAACGTAAATAATATAATTAAATGTAATCATAAATTCTACTGAAGGTTTTCGTCCATCTCCCTACCCATTCCTCTCGGTGCAATACTTCACGAACCTTTCGTTTAACACATGACAAACCATACATCAGAATAAACAGCAGACCTTACCGAACATAAAGGTGTAAAGCAGTCCCCTGTACAGTTAGCCGTTCCAGAGTAATCCACTTTTGAATTTGCAGTACATTTCGACATGCATGGATGTCTCCAAATTTGGGCTTTCAGTTTTACAATGTGTTTAAATTGTTCCACATGATTTCGTAACGGGCCAAATACAAAATAAATGTTACAAATATCGCCTAGATATCGGTAAATCAGAGGACAGCTGACTAAGAGTTTGTGAAAGTAGATCGCAAAATGCTAAGCATGCATCTAGGCTATTTGAGTTTCTTAAAGCTGAACTGTGCTTAAATTGTTCAATACATGATTTCATAACAGGCCAAATATAAAATAAATGTTAAATATAGCCTAGATATCTGTAAATATTAGATGATCAGATGATTTGCAGTTCTATGTAATATGTCATGTTTCATGTCTTTGTAATGTTTCATACAGTGATGCAGGTCTACTGCAGTGAATAGGCTATACAACTTTGATAAGTTTTTTTTAGCCTATGTGGCCTTTGTGCCCTCCACCAAATATGCCCAACTGAAGGCCAAGTGGCCTTGCCCCCAGAATGGTGAAATTCCAAGCCTGGTCTCACTCATTTGATCCAAATAACAGTAATAGCAACCTCCAAGGCATGGTAGGGTAAGTTAAGCGATAAGCACATAGCCAATTAAACATGAAAAACTGAACGGGACACTTTTTGAAACTATTTCAGCTTGTGTAGGCCTATCAGTGGTTTCTGAACATATTGAACACACTTTTATATACCGTGATAATACCGAAAACCGTGATCATTTTGGTCACTATAACCGTGAGGTTAAATTTTCATACCGTTACATCCCTACTCTCAGAATACCCATAGAGGCATTATGATGGATATTTACTCATTTACTAGTTTTATATTGCATTAGCTATTTCACTAATGCTGATTTTCTAGTCTCAAAATCATATCATATATCACCATATAAAAGAGATAAACACACATGTCATTAGTAATACTGGCTTTGAAGCTCTTACAGTAACTGTGTTGTATTGTAGTCATTTTGTCATGATGTCATGTTGTCATGTCATGAAGTCAGAAAAATGACCTATTTTACAGTGGTCTGTGTTAGCGAATAAATCACCAAAATACATCGAAAGCAAGACACCCGAATCAGTACAAGTTATGCTGTTGTTGGTGTTTCCAAGACAAGTCTGGAGGCTGTAGCTTTAGACCAAAAGAAAACCTCAATGCTGCTTGAAATGGGTCTTTTTTTTCAGTCACGCAAAGCGCATCGCAGGACATTGTAGTCTGGGACTCTGTGCTGTGCTGTGTGTGTGTGTGTGTGTGTGTGTGTGTGTGTGTGTGTGTGTGTGTGTGTGTGTGTGTTGGGCATAGGCTCTGGGGTGTGTAATGGTCTGGTAAGCAGACAGGCTATGGGTGGCATTGTTCTGTGAATGTTGTCCCCTTTGCGAGCTCTCGATGAAAGGTCACTGAAGTGATGTTGGGAAACGATGGCACCGCGGCAGAGCGCCGCACGCCCTGTTGTTTAGTGGACGAGTCGTCGCCTCTTGCAGTGTAATTAAAGGTCAGTGAATGCCTTTTGCCTATTTTATAGTCTATGGCATATAATAGACTCCATGCCTTTTACACAGCCATGTATTTTATACAGTCTGGCATATTATAGACTATATACCTTTTACACAGACATGTATCCCTCTCTCTCTTTTATTTCTCCCTTTCGCTCTGCCTCTCTCTATTTCTTTCTTTTCGGTAACACTTTATTTGAAGGGGTCTACATAAGGATGACATGTAACCGTCATAAGAATGACATGACACATGTCATGCACATTAATGACACATTATTGATGTTTATGACTGTTGTCATTATGTGTCATTCGGTTTTTGAAATGTCAAGTTGACATTGTTTGGGTGTCATCATTATGACAACTTGACATTAGCCAAGCTGACATTATTTGACGGTCTTTGTCATGACAACTTGACATTAGCCAAGAAAATGTAACCCGTTTACAACATTGTCATGACAGCTTGATATTATCCAAGAAAGAAATGCAAGGTGTTTGGCATGATATTGTTATGAAAACTTGACATATAACTGTGTTTGGCCTGGTTTGTGAAGTGATGGGCCTGAACAATTGACTGTCATGACACCATTATAATAGTGTCATGAATACTTTTCTTGACCTAAACTACAGTGGTACAGTTTTGCCTTGTCATTAAGCTGTCACAAAGAAGAAAATAGTTTCCCGACAGTGTCATGAATACTTACCTTTGACCTAAAGTACAGTGAACCATCCAAAATGTTTCCTGAACATGTCATTAATTGCCATTACACTATCATGTGCTTATAAAAGATATCTTAGTGCAGGCAATGGAAGGTTATGGCTGTTTCACTGACCTTATTACACATGCAAAAACATACAGTATGTGCCACTGCTGCAGTATTGTGTGACCTCTCAGATTGAACATTTAACAACATTGCACAACCTGTTTAATGACATGACATCAACACTCAAACTCAAGTTACCGAGCAGCAGTTTAATCAAAACCAAGCCAAAATCATACATATCATCCAAATGGACCACTGTCCTAAACATAAGAACTAAAACAATAAACAAAAAATGCGGACCACATACAACTCCTGTTTGTTTGTTAACTCCAAACAAAACATATGTGCCACTGCTGCAGTATTGTGTAACCTCTCTGTTTCAATCATCAACTGTGAACTATCGGGGCATTTGAACTAATGCACATAATGAATGAGAGTGATAAAAAAACAAAATCAGGTATACTCAGGTATATTTATGGACAATCGGCAGAAGCCCCCCACTCTTTTTTTTGGCTGCCAGGACTGCACTCATTTCCTCAGTTACAGCCTGACGGCACCTCTCTGCAAAATCGGAAATCTTTTCTGACTCAGCTTCTTGGACCTTTAGGACTAGTATGTGGATAGTTTAATCCATGTTCCACATACACAGTAATGTTAGCTGGAATGGTTACATGTCCATGTGTTATGGTTTTGCAAAATGAATTGCTGAAATAAACTCTTTTAAGTCATGACTGAGTATGGTATTTGTTGTTATTATAGTTGAAATTAGACTCAATGTTCCAATGTACAGAAATAGGACCTACATGATAGTGTAATGGTGCTTAATGACATGTTCAGGAAACATCTCAGATGGTTCACTGTACTTTAGGTCAAAGGTAAGTATTCATGACACTGTCAGGAAACTATTTTG
>NW_027468689.1:16659705-16662205 GCF_046254945.1 Alosa pseudoharengus | reverse complement strand
GTGTGTGTGTGTGTGTGTGTGTGTGTATGTGCGTGTGTGTGTGTGTGTGTGTGTGTATGTATCTGCGTGCGTGTGTGTGTATGTGTGTGTGTGTGTGTGTGTGTGTGTGTGTGTGTGTGTGTGTGTGTGTGTGTGTGTGTGTGTGTGTGTGTGTGTGTGTGTGTGTGTGTGTGTGTGTGTGTGTGTGTGTGTGTGTGTGTGTGTGTGTGTGTATGTGCGTGTGTATGTGTGTGTGTGTGTATGTGCGTGTGTGTGTGTGTGTGTATGTATCTGCGTGCGTGTGTGTGTGTGTGTGTGTGTGTGTGTGTGTGTGTGTGTGTGTGTGTGTGTGTGTGTGTGTGTGTGTGTGTGTGTGTGTGTGTGTGTGTGTGTGTGTGTGTGTGTGTGTGTGTGTGTGTGTGTGTGTGTGTGTGTGTGTGTGTGTGTGTGTGTGTGCGTATGTACTGATAATAGAAATAGAGTGCCAGCAGCAGTTCTGTCAGAGAGAGGGAAATAGACACTGAGATAAGATGGGATAGACCTAGAGAACGAAAGAAAGGATTGGGAGAGAGAGAGAGGGAGAGAGGGACAGAGAGAGAGAGAGAGAGAGAGAGGGAGAGAGAGAGAGAGAGAGAGAGAGAGAGAGAGAGAGAGAGAGAGAGAGAGATTGCAACAAATCTCATCAAAGAGCATCAAAGAGTAGCACGCAGTGAAGTACAATTACTACCCCATGCAAATACTTCTCCTATTGGCTTTGCAACTGTTTATACATGTGCACACATGTTTGCATGTGTGATAGAGTGTGTGTTTGCAGAGGCAAACATATTTTATGTGAGTGTGTGAGTGTGTATGTGTGCATTGTAGAGAGAATGACTAGAGTGTGGTCCTAGGTGAATGGATAAAAGAGCACCACTGTGTAGACATTTGTAGAAAGATAAAACTCTCTTTTTGGTCTTTGGCCAGGGGTGACAACACCTCTAAAGCTGCTGTTTTTTTTTCTTCTAAAAAACAAATGGATTAGAATGAAATCACTTTACTAATGTTATGCATCCGAAGACCAAATAAAGACCTCAAATGTTAATAGGAGTTGTAGACCAAGCAACAATGTCCATACCACACCAAAGGACCCAGGTTTGAGTTCTCTCCTCCTCACTCACCCTGTTCACTGTACTGTCTGAGTAAAAGGCAAAACGCAGACACATGCACACGCATACGCACACATGCACACACACACACACACACACACACACACACACACACACACACACACACACACACACACACACACTCACACACTCACACGCATACGCACATGCCCACATGCCCACACACACATGCACACACACACATGTGTACAAACATGTGACCTGTAAGGAGATCCAGAGGAGAATCCAAGCTGGGCTGCTTTTACGTGACACCTCCGCAACTCTTCTGTTAGGCCTCGTCTAGAAAAAGTGAACAACACCAGCAGGAGAAAGAGGAAGATTTAAACAAAGGTAAAAGAGAGACAGACAGACAGACAGACAGACACATAGATAGATAGAGAGAGAAGAATGAGTAACACTTTACTTGACGGGTGAGTTCATAACACATTCATAGCAGCTGTCATACACTGCACATAAAGCATTCATGACTGTTTCATGACACATGACTCAACATTAATACCAAACCTTTCATGAATGTGGAAGACAGAACGACGAGAGCTTGTCAAAATAAAAGTCCCAAGTCGCAAAGCAGCATTGCCTTTTTTGGTGCAAACCTCTTAGGCCTACCTGATCACATCACATCTGAGTCAATGGGCTACTCCAGTGCCAAAAAGACAGAACATGGTCAAGCAAATCATTTTTGTTTCATAAAAATTTATTTGTTTCATGATGTAACCTTTGCAGATAATTTCTCATCTTTTGCTACTGGGAATGTCCAACCGTTCCAGGTTACACAAATACAGGTCAGCTGAATGTAGGTTAGTTTACCTCCCAGTGTTAAACTCAGTGATTACGAATACTTCACAACTTGTATAGTAAAGTGACATTAAATGTAGACTTCATAAGATATTCATGAAATATTTATTTGGATTCACAAGGATGGAGAGATTAAATGAATGGTATCCAGGTTACACAAATACAATGTTTGACTTTTATTTTGACAAGTTGTTGTCATTCTGTCCTCCACATTCATGAAAGGTTTGGTATGAATGTTGAGTCATGTCTCATGAAACAGTCATGAATGCTTTATGTGCAGTTTATGACAGCTGCTTTGAATGTGTTATGAACTCACTTGTCAAGTAAAGTGTTACCGAAGAATGTGTGAATAAGAAGAGACGTGTGATCACAGAACATTACAGAAACAGACGGAGGGAAAAAATAATCAAGCAGGCCAGTCAGAAAGAGCGGCAAAACAAGTCGGAGAAAGACCGATGTTTTTTAAGGACAGCAAAATACTGACAAACCGTTTCAGTCCACTGCTGACAAGACACTCACCCTCCCGGACATCAGTTTGTCTCTGACTCTGCAAAGATCTT
>NW_027468689.1:16649705-16654705 GCF_046254945.1 Alosa pseudoharengus | reverse complement strand
TCCAGTCCGACCTCTTAAGCCGACGGCCCAGATTACAATGGCACAATGTTGAGCAGAGGTTACTGAGCTGCAGCGTTTGACTTATAGATAACTATATAGTGTAACTCTTTGTGCATTCATATGACTTCAGGCACTGGTTTGACCCTGGTCTCGTACGCGTTTGAAGGATGGACGCTGGCTACTGCCAGCTACTGTCTGGTCGATTGATTACCACAAATGAGTTACCTTCATCACTCTCTTATAGCATCCAAAAATAAACACACACACACACACACACACACACACACACACACACACACACACACACACACACACACACACACACACACACACACACACACGCACACACACACACATGCAGAAGCATAGAAATGCATACAAATGGCATAAAAGCATAGAAATGGATACAAATACAGACAGGTGAGATACATACAGAAACACACACATGTGCGCGCACACACACACACACACACACACACACACACACACACACACACACACACACACACACATATAATTGTATAAAATACCCAACCCCCCCCCCCACCCCACACACACAACACACAGACACCATACCCAGACAAACACACACACAAACCTACTCACACACACACACACACACACACACACACACACACACAGACCTCTATAATTTATCTCCCTCTATATTGAAATGAACCCTGAAGGTCAGCCGGGAGCACTTCAATTCCCAGCCACTCCCTCTAACCAGCTAACGTGCCTGCCATCCATCAGGGCACGCAAGTGCCTCCTCTTCATCTCTTCTTTTTTCTAACCCCAGCACTCCTCTCTTCTCCTCTCCTCCACTTCCACTCCTCCCTCCCTCCTTTTCTCTCTCCCTCCTTCCATCTGTTCAGACAATGGGCGCACCATCAAAGGTAAAGGCGGGAGAGGAGTGTCTCTCTCTCTATTCCTCCCTCCCTCCCTCTCTCTCTCCCCCTCACTTTTCTCTATCTCTCTCTCTCTCTCAGCACGAGCCTGGGCTTGCTGCATGAGGCACGGAGTTAAGGCACGGACTTTGTGCAGTGGACTGATTGTGCCAGAATGTTTAATACTATGTGTGTGTGTGTGTGTGTGTGTGACTTAGGGGAATCATGTGAACTAAATGTACTTACAATTATCTGTGCATGGACTTGAAGTACAAAGGGTGTGAGTTGTTGTTTGTGTGTTTGTGTTTATGTGTGTGTGTGTGTGTGTGTGTGTGTGTGTGTGTGTGTGTGTGTGTGTGTGTGTGTGTGTGTGTGTGTGTGTGTGTGTGTGTGTGTGTGTGTGTGTTTGTCTGGGCTGAATGCTGTTGACCTAGGTTCATGCATGTGCCAGAGAATGCCCTCTGCTGTTTGCCTGACTAGGTACATCAATGAAACATAAATGTGCCTGGACAACATCTCTCCAAACAGCCTCTCTCTCTCTTTCTCTCTCTCTTTCTCTCTCTCTCTCTCTCTCTCTCTCTCTCTCTTTCTCTCTCTACTTCTTCTCTACTCTAGTTCTTCTCTTGTCTTTTCTTGTTTCTCTTTCTGTCACCCTCCTTCACTTCATCTATATCTTCATTTGTCTTTCTTGCCTTTTCTCATCATTCTGTCTTCATTCTATTTACAGTTCTACCACCATCTCTCTCTCTCTCTCTCTCTCTCTCTCTCTCCCTCCCTCTCTGTCTCTCTGTGTGTGTGTGAGTGTGTGTGTGTGTGTGTGTGTGTGTGTGTGTGTGTGTGTGTGTGTGTGGTGTATGTGTGTGTGTGTGTTGTTGTTGGCTCTGATTTCTGATCTGGTGCAATGTGTCCCTCATGCTCACACTTCTTCCACAGACCAAGGATCTTTTCTTCCTTCATCCCTCCATCCATCTCTCTTTATCACACTCTTTTCTATCTCATTTTCTTCAACACTCTCTTTTCCTCTTTCTTTTTCCACTCTCTCTCTCTCCCTCTCCCTCTCTCTCTCCCTCTCCCTCTCTCTCTCCAAAACACAGCTCAAGAACTCCTCTTCTTCATAAATCACTTTTAATATGTAGTGTCATAGAATGATTCATTCATATCAAGGAACACTTTCCTTCATAGTAATGCTTGTGTATACACATTAGCCTGGTCTCTGTCCACTTTCTGTGTTTGCTCTTGTATGAAATCTCCTAAAATTGTGTGTGTGTGTGTGCCCGAGTGTTTGTGTGGCCTCCTGGGGCAGAAAGTGACTTTTGATTGGTTGATTTGCTCAGCCTTCATGAGTGTGTTTTGACCTTTGACTTCTCCTTATCTGGATCAGTTCCTGTTTCACTTCTTTTCTCCCTTTCCTTTCTGCCTATCTCTTCCTCTCTCTATTCGTCTCTCTTCTTCTCTCTGTCTCTTTCTCCCTCTCTCGCTCTATCCTGCTTCTGATTGGCTAGTGTCTCGTTCCTGGATGACTGCGGGTATGGCTTGAGCGTTTCCTATCAATGTTTCAGCTCGCTGTAGCATGAAGATCTACTAAGCATGATTATGAAGTTCTCTCCTCCTCTCTTCCTTCCTGTGATCCCTCTCTCCTTCTCTCCTCTTTTGCTCTTCTTCCTCATCATGATCTTCTGTCTATTCCTCTTCTTCTTTCTCTTCTTCTTCTACTTCTTCTACTTATTCTTCTTCTTCTACTTCTTCACTTGTGTTTTTTGTCTCTTGTACTCATTGTGCTGTAAAAGATGAACACCCTCTCTCTCTCTTTGACACCGACACGAACCAGCATACACAACACACACACACACACACACACACACACACACACACACACACACACACACACACACACACATTCACACATTCTGCATACACACATAGACACTTTCTTGTGTTTGTGTGTTTGTGTGTGGCAGGGTGTTTGTGTGTGTATATGTGTGTGTGTGTGTGTGTGTGTGTGTACGTATGTGTGTGTGTGAGCGTGGCGGTGTGAGTTGTGTCCATGATGTCAGTGAAATACTGTAAGTGAAAATTCTTGTTATGGTGGTGTATATGTTATGACTTCTCCACTCTACACTAAGAAGAGATACTCAGTCTCTAAGAACAGATACTGTCTGTCTAAACAGTGTTTATAATTGACCTGTGACTCCAGCCTGGTTTGCTCTGTGTTTTGAGAGATGTTTGTCATCCAGTGCACACCCATAGCCAGCGACTTCTGCACAATGCATGAGCATGTCAGTGTAGGAGCACAGAGGTAACGCTAATATGCCAGGGACTCCATCTTAATTGAGGATGCAGTAAAAAAAAACATCATCGGTCATTAAATGTTTAAATGTTTAGCGGCGGATCGACTGTTAACTTTCCTGTCGTTGTTCGGTCTTTGTTTTCATCGCCGTTAAAATTCAATGAGGAGATAGAAGGAAGTAAGGGTCATACGATCGAATGACAGCTTCTCCTGCTTCTTTTCCTTTACGTTTCCATGGTTACGCTGCCGCAGTGGCGCTCTCGTATCCGTCAGTCTGACCAGCGCAGTCGTGGCTCTGTTAAGGCTGTTCTGCTGTTCTAACGGTGCTGCCAGGCTGCTGGACCGATTCTGGCCCGTGGTCCTGACGTGGTCCAGATTCGGCCCAGATCCAGCTCTGGGATGTCTCTCATTGTATACTGTATAAAGGGGAGCGCACAATCCTTTCTCTATGAAACACTCAGCAGACAGCCTTCCTCAGGATTCAAGATAATGTAAATGAATGGCATGTTCTGGTTTAAATAGAGCATTCTGGGTAGGCCCACCAGATTCAGCCAGTGAAGCTTAAAAAATATCATATCATAATTATCAAAGATCACATTAATTAGAGAATAAAGATCAATTAGCAGATCCACTTGACTTATGAGAGTCGTAAGATGAATAGATGTTCCACTCCATGTAGACTTGGTCCATTTGCCTGCTTGGGCCCTGTGTGTGCTGTGACCCTGAGTTGTGTGTGTATGTGTTTATGTGTTTGTGTTTGCTGTGAATCTGTGATGTGTTGCTGTGAAGCGTTGTGAATTTCTTTTTTTTGAGGGGCATAGACTGAGATCTGTGGTTTTTTTCTTTTGTTTGTTTGTTTGTTGATCTTGTTAAACCCTCCGGTCATCTTTCGGCTCTCTTCCCCTCAAATCCCTGCAGGTCCCTTCAACCAGATCAAGTCCAGCCTTCTGGGCTCCACGTCGGACTCCAACCTGAACAGGTACAGCACCATCAACAAGATCCCCCTCATCACGCTCAACTTCGCCGAGACCAACAACGACAAAAAGGTACCCTCGCCGCCCTCCTCCGAGAAGACCATCATCGCTGCCAAGGTCAAGGACAGGACACACAATGTCACCGAGAAGGTCACACAGGTGAGAGAAGGATTTGACACTCACACGTTCACACACATTCACACACACACACACACGCATGCACAGACAGACACACACAAACTCACACACAATCACAGACATGTACATTGACAGATAGACACACACACACACACACACACACACACACACACACACCCAAACACACACACACAAACACACACACACACACACACACACACACACACACACACACACACACACACACACACACACACACACACACACAGACACACACAAAAAAACAAACACAAACAAACACACACACACACACACATCATTCAGTTAAGTCTCTGTGATGACAAATCAAATCTTGTGCTATGTTCCGGAAAAATCGACTGCACTGATGAAAAGACCATTGCCTACTCATGTAAGAAAACACATATTCTTCTCAGCTGACTCACATTGCTAAGACACACAACCCCAACTGCATGTATACAGTCTGCAAATGACCTCCCGGTTTGACCCTCCATGACCTCTGGCATTGAACACCTCTCTCTCCGCTCGCACCAGGGCCACATAATCTTTACCGTGTGGGTCAGCTTTGGGTGTATGATTACACCTGCTGTCAAAGCAGTCATCCCAGCCGGAGTCTATTACTCTCATACAGTAATTTGGGAGTAATGGAGCCTGTTAGGATGACTGCTTTGACACCAGGCGGCTCTCAGACAGCTC
>NW_027468689.1:16639705-16647205 GCF_046254945.1 Alosa pseudoharengus | reverse complement strand
GTGTGTGTGTATGTGTGTGTGTGTGTGTGTGTGTGTGTGTGTGTGCGTGCGTGTGTGTGTGTGTTCATAATCACAAACCATTGCAAGTCAGTGACATAGGCAAGGACATTGACAGTAGAGCTATATCACACTCTGTGTCTGCAGGCCAGTCTTTATGGCCAGTGCATTCGGGCCAATGTCCTGTAGTGCTTCTGAGGCCACAATGCTGCGCGGTGCAACCCAACTCCAGCATTCGGTAAGCCCTCCAATTATCCTAAAGGACATCATCTGTAGGCGCCATCCATTATTCACAGCCCAATCATTTATTTATCCCCAGAAAGCAGAAACATACACTCCAGGTCATACAGTCTATGTTATGTATCTGTGCTGTCTCTGAGAGGTGAGGTGTGTGTGTGTGTGTGTGTGTGTGTGTGTGTGTGTGTGTGTGTGTGTGTGTGTGTGTGTGTGTGTGTGTGTGTGTGTGTATGATCAACTTCCTAAACTTATAAGCAGTTGCCATTAGCACAGAAAATGGATTCTGTCTCTTAAACAGCACATAGAGTAACATTACTGTAAATGTAATCTTGATAATGAACTCTATGAAGTGAATGTGAAATTAAACAACATAAACATAGTAAATACTAGTTATATAGACTTAGGGATTGCTCGGTTTGACCACTATTATGTTTAGTCTACACATCCAAACCCATAAACGCCTGTATTCTCTAAAGCTGATGATACATGGGGCAACTTTTTGAGCAATGTTGCTGGGCAATGTTCCTCATTATTGTCGTTCTGGTATTTTCTCATTGATATTGGGCAACAGTTTCTTTTCTGGAGAACTTTAATAATCAGTAGGCAAGTTGTCATGATCATCCAATCAGAATAAATGGAACTGGTTATGTGGTTGCCCAGCAACATTGCTCAAGAAGTTGCCCCATGTATCATCACCTTAAGACTCGGTTACACAGGGAGTAATCAGCTCTCCATTGATCCCGCTTGTTGCTGGGCATGTGTGTTGATGCAGCTGTTTGGCTGTGAGTCACTGGAGGGCCATGAAAGGACACCCTTGTAAACAGCACGAGTGAACGGCTGTTGACACTGTTGTCATAATTAAGTTCCCCAGCTCTTATAGTGTTGGACAGAAGCAATATGTGGGGTGGGGGTGAGGGGGTCCCACCTGTTCAATACTGTGTCCCCTTATCCCCCCCGTGAAGCACCTCCCTATCCCCCCCAACACACACACACACACACACACACACACACACACACACACACACACACACACACACACACACACACACACACACACACACACACACACACACACACACGCACATACTCCAGATCTAGCAGATGGTGAAAGCCTCATCCAGTCGTCTCATTGCATCCTCTTGTCATGCAGCAGTGGGATGCTAGTGGCTGACTGGGCCCCATAATCGGCCCTGTTAATCGACCTGCCGGCCGCTGTGTTTGCTCTTTAACAGGCTGTTTGCATGGCAGTGCTCTCCAATGCAGCGGTGCCCTGAGAAGGACAACAGGAGGAAAATAAAATAAAAAAAACAGATGTTTCTATAGTTCATTTGTGATATCAGCTGTGTGTGTGTGTGTGTGTGTGTGTGTGTGTGTGTGTGTGTGTGCGTGTGCGTGTGCGTGTGCGTGTGCGTGTGCGTGTGCGTGTGCGTGTGCGTGTGCGTGTGCGTGTGTGTGAGTGTTTGAATTAACTGCCTCATTAGGCGCTTCTTGTTGTCATGTTTAGTCTTCCTCCAAAGACGTGTGTCCTCAGGCATTTTTATGCACACATACACACATTCACACACATTCACACAGACACACACACACACACACACATACACACATTCACACACATTCACACAGACACACACACACTCACACACACACATACGTCCTTTATCTCTCTCACACACACACACACAATCAGAGTAGGGTCAGGTCCATTTTGGAGGAAGCCAGATGAATAACCTTCATGGTTATGTGGTCCATTACAGTATAGCCTTATATTTCATAACATTATGGTATGCAGTTATATGTCCATACATATATCTACCATTTAATCTTGCTCTATGCGTCTGCCTATATATATCTAATCTTATTAACTAGACATACTGTAGTGACATAGCAGTAGATACAGAGAGAGAGAAGGAGAGTGCTAGAGGGAGGGAGAGAAGGACTGTTAGAGAGAGAGAGTGAGAGAGAAAGAGAGAGAGAGAGAGAAGTGTATGCAGTGAAAGGCCATCTACCTGGAGGTGTGGCAGGGCACTTAGGTTGATTTAAGAGCTGTAAGCCCTCATCTCCTGCCATGGCTCTATGGGTTAATGACTGCAGTCCATCAGAGCGTACGTGTCATCCCCAGAGATGACCTTTGACCCAATAATCACAGCAGGAAATGAGAGTGGAGGGACAGTTACTCTTAGCCCCGTGCACCCTTTAGTTAAACACACACATCACATATCTCTCTCTCACTCTCTCTCTCTCTCTTGATCTGTCATCCTGCATTTTTACTCTGTGTCAGGTTCCATTATCGTTATTCCCTGCATCTTTCTCTCTCTCTCTATCCCTAGCACTCCCTTTCATCACCTTCTCTTTTTCATTTATCATTCCCTTTATATTATTTTGTGTCTCCCTTTCAACCCTCTCCATTCCCTGTGCTCTCAGTCAACAAAGTGTGTGTGTATGTGTGTGTGTGTGTTTGTGTGTGTGTTTGTGTGTGTGTGTGTGTGTGTGTTTGTGTGTGTGTTTGTGTGTGTGTGTGTGTGTGTGTGTGTGTGTGTGTACGTGTGTGTGTGTGTGTGTGTGTGTGTGTGTGTGTGTGTGTGTGTGTGTGTGTGTGTGTGTGTGTGTGCTGCCAGTGCAGGAGCTCTCCCTCCCTCCAGCTAGTTGTTGATAATCACCTCTGAGTCTTTGGGACCTCGTAGTCCCTGCCACTCACCACCCGTCTGTGGGATCCATGTCCAGAGAAGCACTCTGAGGCTGCATCTCATGCCCAGCTCAGGCCTTCCAATCCTGGGAAGAGCGTGCAGGATGGGCCCCCTTCCCCTGGATGTGCTTTTGTGGTTTAGGCACTGCTGCCTGTCAGCCAACACAGTCTTCCCATATATAGCACACCCCCTTGTGTAACACTGGGGGGTAATCTTGGTGATGCTGTGTTAGAGGGGGTTTGTGTGTGTGTGTGTGTGTGTGTGTGGGGGGGGGGGGTGGGTGGGGGTGTGGGGGTGTGTGAAACAGTCAATCAATACGTTCAAAGAATAATTGGTTGTGGGGAGGGGAGGTCTGGCATTAAGCCTGCCAGCTGAAGCAAAGCAGGGTAAAGATCACCTACTCTCTCTCTCTCTCTCTCTCTCTCTCTCTCTCTCTCTGTCTCTCTCTCTCTCTCTCTCTCTCTCTTTCTTTCTTACACACACACACACACACATATACATAGACACACAGATAGACACAGACACATACAGACATACACAGATACACAGACAGACACACACAGACACACAGTCACTTTCTTTGTTTCTCACACACACAGACTCTCTCTCTCTCACACACACACACACACACACACACACACACACACACACACACACACACACACACACACACACACACACACACACACACACACACACACACACACACAGACTCTCACCCACATGCACACATCTGAGCTCCCTTGTTCTATTTGGGTGGATTCCACCACCACCAACTGCTCTTTCCACATGAATGAATCATTACATGCACTTACCCGCGCTCAGTGACCTGCTACATATGAATATGGAGCAGAAAGCAGGCTGAGCGCACGTGTGTGTGTGTGTGTGTGTGTGTGTGTGTGTGTGTGTGTGTGTGTGTGCATGTTGTCTGTCTGTGTGTGTGTGTGTGTGTGTGTGTGTGTGTGTTGTTATAGCCTGGCTCAAAGGGCCATAACCAAACAAAGGAGGACAAACCAGAAAAGGACCAACTTTTAACGTATTTATTAAATAAATGAAATGATACGTTATCTTCATCAGTAGTGAGTGTCAGTTCGCAAGGGTGCATGTAGCAAAAGTATGTTGAGATGTAAGTGTGTGAATGCATGGATGCAAAAAAAAGAATAAGACGCCCAGCCCCCCTCCAGGGGTGCACCGTGTACCCTTTATACACCTGATGGTTAGTAGCGTAATGGGAATGCCTTAGCCACGCCCACGCCAGCAATTACCTGCAAGGGAGACAGAGAGAGAAGAGAGCGCGCAAGCAGGAAGAACGGCCTGCAGCCTGCAGCCTGCAGCCGTCACACCCCCCACCTTAAAAAATTCGGCCCCCAGTTGAACCCAATTAACATTAAATGAATGCAATAATAATAATAATTTAACAAAAAGTATATTAAACCCAACAACAACCCATGTAAATGTACCTCCCAAAAATACCCATTTCCCATTTTTACCGGAATTCATCTCTCGCACCAGCTCACCAGTTCTAACACTCCAGCAATCGGGATCCTACGAAAGCAAATTAAGGATTTGGAAGAACAGCAAGTAGGAGGAGAGGAGAATGCGAAAAAAGAGAATAAAGAACAATTGTTACAGTTACATTTACATTAGTTTTACTCTATCGGAGCACGTGACAATGTATCAGCCAGTACATTATCAGCCCCGCAAATGTGTTTAATTTGAAGGTTGTAGGGCTGTAAGAAAAAAATCCAGCGCATCAAGCGCTGACTTGGACTATGTAAGGAATGAAGAAACGTCAAAGGATTGTGGTCGGAATAAACGACGACTGGTGCTCCACCACCCACATATACATGAAAATGTTGGAGACACCAAATTAAAGCCAGCGTTTCCTTCTCAATAACCGAATAATTTCGCTGGTGTACATTACATTTTCGGGAGAAGAAACAGACGGGCTTTGTGTGTGTGTGTGTGTGTGTGTGTGTGTGTGTGTGCATGTGTTTCAGAAACTGAGAGAGAGAGAGAGAGGATGAAAGGTATGTCAGAAATATAGAACACATTTACATTTCATAATTTAAATTCTCTTCACACACATTAACATACTTTGACATGATTGGCTGTCTTGGGGTTCGTGTCATAGCGCTCTCGCATAGTGTACATGGGAAGTCCACTTGGCTGAGTGCTGCTCTTTGATCTGTTGAGTGCTCTGCTGTGCTAGTGACTGTTGCATGCGATTCTCATTGCAAATTAATGTCTTTCACATTTCAAGGAATAGAACATAGATAAAACACAGATAAAAGTACATACTGTACTAAAACACCTGTTTTTTTAAGTAGTATAAGTATATAAGTAAGTATATATACTCTTTTGATCCCTTGATGGAAATTTGGTCTCTGCATTTATCCCAATCCGTGAATTAGTGAAACACACTCAGCGCACAGTGAACAAACAGTAATCCCGGCACAGTGAGCTGCCTGCAACAACGGCGGCGCTCGGGGAGCAGTGAGGGGTTAGGTGCCTTGCTCAAGGGCACTTCAGTCGTGCCTACTGGTCGGGGTTCAAACCGGCAACCCTCCGGTTACAAGTCTGAAGCACTAACCAGTAGGCCACGGCTGCCCCTAGGCAACACTCCCTTTTGTGGTGTTTTGGAGTGTTGTGTGTAGATTGATGAGAAAAAAAAAAATGAATTGAATCCATTTTAAGATGAGTCTGAAACATAACAAAATGTGGAAAAAAGTGAAGTGCTATGAATACTTTCCGTATGCACTGTACATACTAAAAGGTAAAGCAGCTTTATTTATGTAGCATAGCTCATCCACAGACGTAATTCAATGTGCTTTGTAATACAGTAAATGGAACCTCCAACGGTAGAATATAAACCCAAAGCGCTGGAAGAGTACTAAAAAGGAAATAAAAATAGTGAAAATAAAAGATTAAAATAGTACATATATTTATCAAAAGTACAATGTACATAAATATAATTCCACACATGTGGCGTACATACAGTGGTGCCTGTAACTGTGTTTGTGTTCCTAGTTATTACTCGCTCCATCACTATCCACACTCCATCTCCTCTCTCCCTTTTTCATAAATCTCTTTATTTATCTCTCTGCTGCCTCTCTTTTCGTTCATGCCTTTCTTTCATTACTGTGTTCTTATTTGCCCACTTTATCTTCACCATTTCCACTCTGCCTTCTTGTTCCTGTTCCTCTGGCATCGCACGTCTGCTCGTTTTTAAAATGTTACTTCTAATAAGCTGTACTGGCTGGACAGATATGAGCATGTTTGCATTGCCACAGCACTGAAGGCAACAGAAAAGACAAAGATGAGGCAAGTCAACACGATGCAAAGCACGTTCATCTCTCCACTCAAAACCGTGTGAGGAGGAGAACACACTCCATGGCAGGAAGCCATCCAGCCTATTTGGCTGAATTCTAGATCCAATGTTCCTCTGTAGTCCCCAAGAAATTAAATTATGTTTCTCTGTATGTATGACAGGCAAACACAAACAAGTGACAATAAAGATGACATGATCTGATTTAATTCTCCTCCCTCTCTATCTCTTATTTCTCTTCCTCTCTTATCCCTCTCTTTCCCTCCCTCTACCTTCATTTCCCTCTCTTCCGTTCACTTTTAATCCCCCTCTCCTTTTTCTACCTTCTTGTTTTCTCTCTCTCTTCCTCTCTCGCCATCTGTCTCTTTTTCCATCCCTCTATCATTCTCTCCCTCTCTCTTTCCTTCCTTCTCTCTTTTCATCCCTCTCTATCCCTCTCTCTTTTTACCTTTCCCCTCCTTCCTCTCCTCAGGTTCTGTCGCTGGGTGCGGACGTGCTCCCGGAGTACAAGCTCCAGACGTCGCGCATCGACAAGTTCACCATCCTGCACTACAGCCCCTTCAAGGCGGTCTGGGATTGGCTGATCCTGCTGCTCGTCATCTACACCGCCATCTTCACGCCCTACTCGGCCGCCTTCCTGCTCAACGACATCGAGGAGCAGCGACGCCGCGAGTGCGGCTACTCGTGCAGCCCGCTCAACGTGGTGGACCTGATGGTGGACATCATGTTCATCGTGGACATCCTCATCAACTTCCGCACCACCTACGTCAACGCCAACGAGGAGGTGGTCAGCCACCCGGCCAAGATCGCCGTCCACTACTTCAAAGGCTGGTTCCTCATCGACATGGTGGCTGCCATCCCATTCGACCTGCTCATATTCGGCTCGGGGTCTGAGGAGGTAAGATGAAGGTCGGGGTTCGAGTGTGTGTGTGTGTGTGGGTGTGTGTGTGCGCGTACTACGTGAAGGGCTGATTCCTCATCGACATGGTGGCTGCCATCCCATTCAACCTACTGATTTTCGACTCGGGGTCGGAGGAGGTAAGATGAAGGTCGGGGTTGGAGTGTGTGTGTGCGCACTATATGAAGGGCTGGTTCCTCATCGACATGGTGGCTGACATCCCATTCGACCTGCTCATATTCGGGTCGGAGGAGGTAAGATGAAGGTAGGGGTTGGAGTGTGTGTGTATCTGTGTGTGTGTGTGTGTGTGTGTGTGTGTGTGTGTGTGTGTGTGTGCGCGCGCACTACATCAAGGG
>NW_027468689.1:16622205-16634705 GCF_046254945.1 Alosa pseudoharengus | reverse complement strand
CAGCTTTCTGCAGATTCTCAACAGGTATGCTCACATCCAACCCCAGAAATTCCAGCCACAACTTTAGCCTTTCTGGATCGTTGAAAGGAAGTCTGTGACAACTTTTTTTGCCACGAATTTTCCCGCAATTCGGAACTGCACAAAATCGCCTCATTTTTAGCTGTCTGTTGCAAAATACTTCAAGACAGCAATCTTCTGCTTCTTCTGTGTATTCAATGAAATGCCAGTGGTTTGCTTGTAATTGGCAAGACGGTGTATGGTGCATTATCGCCACCAACTGGGCTGGAGTGTCTATTATTCAAGCTCTCAACGGAAGAATGTACGGGTGTGAGGCGTTTGGAAAAATAGCTCCACAGTTTTACAACATGGTAATAACCTGTTGGAAAGCGTCTTTTGCAGCGATTTTTGTGTGAGCATATCAGCGAACACCCCTGACCACTCGGTGAGTTTCACGTCTTTGTAAACGAAAGTTTAATGCGTTTTAGGAAGGATTGCTCCAGTGCACCTATGCATCGTTCTGGAGGGGGGGGGGCGCTACCACAGAAACCGAAAATTCTCAGGACAGCAGCATGTGTCCAAATTTCAATCTTAAACGTTCTATTTAATCATAAACTATCTGAAAACAGGGCTTTAAGTGTAAAATACCGAACCTGTCCTTTAACTGTCAGCTTCTTTGCCAATCATTTATTAAAAGTGATGGTGTGTGTAGGCGTCTACTTTTCTTGTTGCACTGTGAAATATGGTCTTAATTGAGGTTAACTCTGTATGGTATGTGCCTATGTATCCATCCATGCTTAACTAAGGTTAATGCTTATGTATGCATGCGCATGCATGCGTGTGTGTGTGTGTGTGTGTGTGTGTGTGTGTGTGTGTGTGTGTGTGTATGTGTATGCATATGCATATGCATATGCATGTGCACGCGCGCGTGTGTGTGTGTGTGTATGTGTGTGTTTGTGTGTGTAATAGGCTTTAATGAGAGGTGTAATTTCCCATGGGGAATCCTTTAGGTTTGTAGCTGGAAGCCTCTCATTGATGATGTTTGATGTTTGCATACTTGGATCCTTCATTAAACTTTGAGTAATCTCAGAGCACCAAGGGTTTACTCAAGTGTGTGTGTGTTTGTGTGTGTGTGTGTGTGTGTGTGTGTGTGTGTGTGTGTGTGTGTGTGTGTTTACATGGATGTACCATACATGTTTGTTTCTCTATAATAAGTGTTTTATATGTTGCTTATTATGGTTCTGAACATTCCTCAAAAATATCTACAAAAAGCCTGCAAAAAAATGTCTAGGTTATTTGGCAGAGCCATTTGTCAGTTGGAGTTGTGTGCGGAGTGATCATAACCAAAATCCATGCTTTGTTTTTGCTCCTCAAGTCTTGACCTTTGATATTTGACCTTTTACCCCCTACCTCTCCCCCACCTTCCAGACCACCACCCTGATTGGCTTACTGAAGACAGCGCGCCTGCTGCGTCTGGTGCGCGTGGCCCGCAAGCTTGACCGCTACTCGGAGTACGGCGCAGCCGTTCTTATGCTCCTCATGTGCATCTTCGCCCTCATTGCCCACTGGCTGGCCTGCATATGGTACGCCATTGGCAATGTGGAGCAGCCGTACCTGGAGCACAAGATCGGCTGGCTGGACAACCTGGGCCTGTCCATCGGCAAGATCTACAACTACAGCGACCCGGCCTCAGGGCCGTCCATCAAGGACAAGTACGTGACGGCGCTCTACTTCACCTTCAGCAGCCTGACCAGCGTGGGCTTCGGCAACGTCTCGCCCAACACCAACTCAGAGAAGATCTTCTCCATCTGCGTCATGCTTATCGGCTGTGAGTTGGCTCACACCTACACGCACACACATATATGTACACACACACACACGCACACACACACACACACGCACACACACACACACATACACACACACACACACACACACACACACACACACGCACATCCTCAGCCGACACACCAACTCCAAGAAGATCTTCTCCATCTGTGTCATGCTCTTTAGCTGTAAGTGGGTTCACACCTGCACACACATGCATGCACATTCACACACACACACACACACACACACACACACACACACACACACCGCCCAATATCAACTCCCAGAAGATCTTCTCCATCTGTGTCAGGCTTATCAACTATGAGTGAGGCTGATAGCAACAATACCCTTACAGAAATTTCAGGTTTCTGGCGATCAGTTGCCGCAAATTTGCACCAAGGTCATGTTTTCACATGCAAATTTGTTTTTTGGCAAACAGTTGTGGTTAACTTGTGTGAGCAATGTTGCAGCAAATTTGCAACAATGTCATATGCAAATTAGGTTTGTCACCAGAAGTTCACTGGCAGTTTACCATTATTGAGTGTGGTGGCAAAACACAGACAAACCTATTTGTCACTAGTAGCAATCTTGTCATTGTTGCAAGAACTTTGCTGGAAGTTTGCCTCTAGCGGCCAACATTGGCAAACTTCTGGCAATATTTTCTATTGAACTCACCCCCACACACACACACATACACAAATCACCACAAGTTTGTCGCAAATCTGCCGCAAACATTTTGTTTTTGTAAGGTTAGCACATTGCATATAGCCACTCTGGAGTGACCTTTGACAGTTGAAAACCCATTCAACCATCTTGTGGAGTAAATGTACATCAGCTGCAGCTAAAAATGTCTCAAGAGAGACTGGACTGAATTTTGAGCTGACTCATCTCAGCCAATGAAAAAGTTGATCAGTGGCAGGAAGCATTTTTGCAGCTGCATTGAAAATGGAGTTACAGTATATTTCTGAGACGGAAGCATGGGGGCAGTCCCTGTGGTTTGAGAAACTACTGATTGATTTAATAAGGCACAGAGAGGAAACTGAAGAGGTCAGCCAAGGATAAGAGTTAGCTGCCCCCCGCTAGCAGCTAACACTGGGGGCGAGGGGGGGGGCAGTCGCTAGTGTCACCGCCTGGCGAGCAGTTGGCCCAGGCTCAATTTCAGAACATTCTAAGCCCAAGTCGCTTTGCATGAAAGCATCTGCTAAATACCCCTTTCTTTACCTTAGTGCTGCGACTTTACCAGCCAAATTCTTTTATGTAGCATAAGCTAAAAGCACACTGACTACTACCTGCTCTTTGTTACCTCACTGTTTAATAGCAGATGAGACATGTATGTATCCTACCATTTAAGAGTCTTATTCTTAAATAGATTGCTACCTGTTCTGATGCATACATTATAATGTCTTCCCCAGAACAGGATATAAAATGTTTCTATCCCAGTTTAGCATTAAATTCCTTCTAGGGTCAGTTGATTGTAACCCTCATCACGCCATGCCTGTGAATGCAGAGATAGCATCTTAATGTGACTTCAAGTCTGATCCTCCTGCTGAGAGACAGCGCGAGTGGAATATGAGGGCAGATGAGAGAAAGCAGCTGCTTTTGGCGGGCTTGTCAGATGTATGAGCTCAGAGATGGGATCTTATAGTGGCATCCTACTGTCTTCGTGACTCAGAGCCCACACTGAGCCCTGAGATGTGGGAATGAGCTGCCTGGTTGAATTTCTGATTATATGATGCAGTTTTTAGAACGTCAGTTAACTTTAGATATTTGTACACCTATGAAGTAGCTCCAGTTTTTTTTTTTTGTTGGAGCCGTACTAAATTTGTATATCAATTAGCTAAATTCATTGTGCAGTGTAAATAAATTGTCACGCTGTGTGATGCCCACGTCGCCCCCTTGAATGTGCATTAACTTCTGCTACCCGTAAAGCCGCGTCGTTCATTTCCCTTCACTTACCCAGGCATTTTGCTTCTGTAGCCTATTGTCAAAAATGATTAGCACACTCAACATGACCTAGTCACTTAATCTTGTTGCTATGTCAACATATTTAGAGTTTACAAGTTTACAAAATCCCTGTGCACTGGCCGTTTTTTTTTGATCCCAGGTGCTGGTGTTACGCAGGAATATCATAACCTGACCCTAGCCAGATGAATTTCACTCCGCCTAGCTCCACTCATCCATCTGGAACCGATCCATTGAAGTGTTGCTTCAGAAGGCTGGGCCTAATCAAAAAATGCTTGCATATGATTGAATAAGCCACTTGTCCGTCATCTATTGACGTGCTACTTCAACCACTCACATTGAAGCCAACCCGTGACGCTAATAACAGTCTCACAGTCGCTTCTACGCTATGTCACATCTATGAAACTCCCGCCCTGCGTCCTGATTGGCTGTACCATAAAATCGGTTGCAGAAATCACTCTCAATGGAAGAGGTCCCAGATGGATGTGAGTGAAGCTAGGCGGAGCTAAGCGGAACGACATTCATCTGGCTATTGTCAGGTTAGGAATATCATACTTCAAAAGTAAAGATCATCACCACTGGAATAACATGTTTTGACCTCAGCTTCTTCAGGTTCGCTCTCTGTCTTCCCATGCATGTTTAGTGTTAAGTTTATTACACAAAAATTGACAATGTACTTTCACATAACTTTACTTAATCAAAGCAATTAGATGACTAAGATTTGATTGAGTTATGTTGAGTTTGCTAATCTTTAGGTTGGTTAGTGGTGCTCAAATGGGCCTTTGAATATCAACCATGCCATTTGCACTCACGTCAGCAACAACTCCCGCTCTATTTTTCTATTTCTTCATGCACAGACTAGGACTGGAGGTACTGTACACATGAATGTTCAGCGCTGGCACAGCCTTGTGTGCTCTCTGATGCTGCTCAAGAGAGGGCCAGTAACCAGCCGAGAACAAAACAAGAGGAGCATGAGGCCAAGAGCAAACCCTTTTCCGTGGTTTATACGGACTCCTGGGGAGTGTGGGAGACTTACGATACAGCATGTCAAAATGTATCTTCCTCCCGGTGTGTCTGCACCATGTGCATGCTTCACCAAACCTTCGTGAAATGGAACAAGAAACAACGCAGCTGAAGCATTTAGTCATCATAAATATTACAAGAACGAGCCCCTTGTGGTTCACGCAGACAAGAACTCAAAACAGAGGAAAACAGGAAACAGTCACTTTTTTTGTTCTGAAGTTCTGAAACGTTGTTGTATCTTTTTTTATAGACGTAAATCTAGTAAAAAAGGAGAAATAGAAATGGTTACATTTCTTACAAAGTTACATTAAAAATAAGAGAAAACATTCAGATTAATGGAGGTATGGAAAAAAAGTTATAATAAAATAAGTTATAAAACAGTGGACTTATATAAGTTCAGTAATTATTTCAATACAGTGTTATGATCAAGGAACTATGTATTGTTAGTGGGCCAAACCATAACTGCGTACGGTAACATTATACACTTAAGTAGACTGCACTAATTTGTTAATAACGTATAAGTGCACAGTATAGTACCTTAGGCTACCAAGAATGAAGTATAACCCAGAAAACAAACAAAACAGAAGGCCTCCATCAGGGACTTGGGTTTTCAGCAGGGAGCATTATTTCAGACTACAAGATTCATGGCTTCCAGTCATAAACACCACTTTTCTTGCACTCCCTCTCTCCTCTCCCTCTTCCAAATCCTATCCCCTCTTTCTCTCCTCTCCTCCTCTTCACCCTCTCCCCTCTTCCAAATCCTATCCCCTCCTTCTCTCCTCTCCTCCTCTTCACCCTCTCCCCTCTTCCAATCCTATTCTCCTCCCTTTCTCGTCTCTTCTTTCCCCCCCCCTCCCTCCTCTTCATTATCTCTCCCTCTTTCATCTCCTCTTCCTCTTCCAATCCTATTCTCCTTCTCTCTCCTATCTTATCCTTCATTCTCCTCTCCTCTCTACTCCTTTCTCTCCTTCTCCTCTCCATCCCAATCTCCTCCCCTCTTGTGGCTTTTCTCTCCTCCTCTCCTGTAATATCTGCTTTCTTTTTTTTCCTCCTCTCCTTTTACCGTCCCCTTCACATCTCCTCCACTCCCCTTTCTCATCCCTCCCTTTGTTTCTCCTCTCTCCCTCTCTCTCTCTCTCTCTCTCTCTCTCTCTCTCTCTCTCTCTCTCTCTCCCCCACCTCCTCCCGCAGCGCTCATGTACGCCAGCATCTTTGGGAACGTGTCGGCGATCATCCAGCGGCTCTACTCCGGCACGGCGCGCTACCACCTGCAGATGCTGCGCGTCAAGGAGTTCATCCGCTTCCACCAGATCCCCAACCCACTGCGCCAGAGGCTGGAGGAGTACTTCCAGCACGCCTGGACCTACACTAACGGCATCGACATGAACATGGTGTGTGTGTGTGTGTGTGTGTGTGTGTGTGTGTGTGTTTGTGTGTGTGTGTGTGTGAGAGAGAGAGTGTGTGTGTGTGTGAGAGAGTATGTGTACATATGTGTGTGTGTGTGTGTGTGTGTGTGTGTGTGTGTGTGTGTGTGAGAGAGAGAGTGTGTGTGTGTGTGAGAGAGTATGTGTACATATGTGTGTGTGTGTGTGTGTGTGAGAGAGAGAGCCAGTGCACAAGCCTGTTGCCTTCAGCAAAATCCGCTGTGATGGTCATTCATAATTTCCCATGATGCTCTTTGGGCCAGCATGCATTGGGCTTGGTGCTAGCTCCATATTAGCTTGCATGGCAGTGGTGTGAATGAGCTTTGAACTGACTTCACAGAAGTCAGATATGATGCAAGAGAATGCACACCAAACCTGTTAAATAATATCCTGTGAACATTTTCTGAAAAAAACTGATGATTACTTCCTCCCCCTCTCTCTCCCTTGTTCACATCCATTTTTATATGTTCAATGTACTTGTCTTATTTGGAGAGATGTTCTTTTAAACTGCAATGTGTCCACAGTTTTGCACTCTATAGGCTACAATGACATAGGGAGGCATTGTGTTTACTTTGTTGGTAGTTAGCAATGATGACCTTGATGTATTGTATTTCTTCACAACCATAGAGACACTTTAGCACCAGAACAGCCTTGTTTGTGAAACACGTGATCATGGTCACATGTGCTCATACAAAAACTTGTCTTTTCCATCTCTGCTTCATATCAAATGGACTGAATTCAACACTCTGGTAAGAGCAGGAGGTATTACCCTGTCTATGGTATACATATCTGTGAAACCTAAATGTCCCATACAGCCCCATATACTATTGTCTATGTCAGATCATATAAAGTGTATCCCACATGCAAAGATACAGTGTGTACCCCAGGCTCTCAAGCTGTTAGGACTTGTGAGAATTAGTATGCAAAAGAACTATGATTTGCCCCCTTTTGTCAAGATCATTAGCACACAAGACATGCAAAGCACTTTGTAAACATGTCTGCACTTGGGGAAAGATCACTACAGTGTTTATGCAAACCTTTGCTAGGTCACAAAGAGGGCATGCTCCCATAGCTCATAATGACATTATTTAAAACAATTTAGCATTTTTGTTTAAAACAGATGAATGAGTATGGGGGTTTTGTTGAGGTCTGTGCCCAAGCATTGACTTGGAGTAGATTTGCATGCCAGATGATGAGCAGAGTGCTTTAAGCTCTGACACACACACACACACACACACATACACATATAGATACACACACACACACGCTCAATTTTCCAGTGATTTGCATTTTGGCGGGCACGGGGACTTGTGTTTGCATGACATCTGTGTTTTCAAACATGCTGTGAGGATCGCTCACAGACTCTGACAGAGACAGAATTAAGCGTGCCAAGGTGAAGCGAGCGTGGCAAACAGACGCCTCCAGCCCCATTTCTCTCCCTCTCTCCCTCCATCTCTCTCTCTCTCTCCCTCCATCTCTCTCTCTCTCCCTCTCCTTCTCTTTCAACTCCCTTGTTCTCACCCCTGTCTCTTACTCACTCTTTCTATCTCCCTTTCTCATTCTCCTTCTGCCTCAACCCCCCTCTCTCTCTTTATTTCTGTCTCTCACTATAAAACAGAGAGAGAGAGAGAGAGAGAGAGGGAAGAGTGGCTATGCAATGTGCTGCTGGCACCTGCACTTGCCAAATGTTGTTAGACCTTTTCTTTCCAAATCTCCCTCTTTAACACCCCCATTAAAAGCCCTCTCTTCAGCTGTCGCTCCCTACCCCACAAGGGAGTAGTTTTGTTCCCGCAGCAGGGTTGAATCCAGGTCAGCTGGTCCCTTCCCTCCTCTTTAACGGAAAAAAATGGCTACACACACCATGACTAATAAAATGTCTGCTGTGTATGAGGTAAGAAGAGAGCACAGCTGTCACTTTGATGGGTCTAAGTGCTCTAATGGGCAACACAGCACTTAATGCTAATACTACGAGAGAGTCGGCAGAGTTGTAGTCATTAATACAGGTGGCATTGACCATCAAGTGGCCGGTGGGACGTTCTGGTACTTTGCAGTTACAAATGTGGTCAATGACATCTGTGTAAATCAATGCATATTCAGTGTCTGTGTCAAATGTATTGCTTGTTGTTAAAAGCACTGGATCCTTCAAATATGGGGGCTGTTGCTGGGTTGTAGAGAAGCGCAGATCACACTCTTGTAAATGGAACGCTGTAGAAGTCGGCTCTCTTCTCAATTGAGTTTGTCAGTTTTGCATTTACAGTCTTTGCAACGATTTACACGTCTTGTGAGTGCTGGAGTGTGTAGTGTTGGCATCGTTGTTGATTTTGATCAGAGTCACTCGCAGTGACAGACGCAACCAGAACAGTTATTTTAATTTCACTCTGCTGCAAGGGCTTGTTTTTCTTCTGGTAGACTCATCCCTCTTTTTGTCTTTTTATGGTTTTGTTTTATTTATTTATCTGTTCCTTTTTCTAAGCGTTTTCTTCTGTCAGATTTGCCAGGTAAGGTTTTCGTCCTCTTTTTTTACCCATCTGTGAGTCTTTTTCCACAGTTAGATCTAAATGAGGCACATTAACGCCTGCTCTGTCTGACGCTTCAGTTCAGCAGGAGTTCTGTGGTCTCGTGCTAATTCTGCCTCTCACGCGCTAACTGCTTGGTTCAGTGGCTGTGAGAGAAGCTGTCATCAGACAGAAACTCTAATTCTAGAAGATTCTCTATTTAGCCCTCTGTTTCTCTCTTTCACTCTCATGTCTCCCTCCATCTCTCCTCTCTGTCTCCTATTCTCACATTCCCCTCTCTCTCTCTCTCTCTCTCTCTCTCTCTCTCTCTCTGTCTCTCTGTTCTATTTATGTCCATCTTTGCTTCTCATTTTCTCTCTCTATGAACTGACGAGGAGCTCAGGTGCTGTAGTGTAGTGGAGATCTGACTGTTCCTACCTGCCCTTGTTTGTGTGTTATAAGTGCAGATCTCATCCAGCATCTCCACAGATGGCTACTGGCTCTGGGATACACACGGCGCTACATCAGACAAGTGTCTGTCTGAGATCGGGCTGACATCTGGGCCGGAAAAGGCATTGATAAATGGAGCAACTTTGGAGCAATTTTGCCAGGGAGTCACATGAACGGTTGATAGTGTTCTGATTGGAAGCTCAAGATAAGTTGCCCTATTGGTTAAAGCTCTCAAGATTAAAATAAATGTTGCCCCAATATCAACAACAACGTGCATGGACAACGTGCTCAGAAGATCTTGCTTGGCAACGCTGTTCAGCAGGTTGTTCTGTGTATCATATTCTTATGATGAGGCTGAGACCCGGTTGGCTCCTGGGCCGGACGAGGGCCAGTTCTAGGAAAGAGCCAGCTGTTGTGTGTGTTCTGGCTTCCTCCATCTCACCCATGACTCTTGAGGGAGTGTCTCGACATACTGAAGCTCTCAGGCATCTACTGTACAGAGCAAGCTTTGAAAATGAAAGGCAGAACACAAATGGCAATTGTACTCAATATTAATTTATATTTCTCACCCCTTTCTCTCTCTCTCTTTTGCTTGTTTACAAGCCTTTACCATCTTTAATCTGAAAATTAAGCACAGAAATTATGAATATAAATACTCAACAAGAAACAGTCACTACAGCATGTTTTTTAAAGATATACTGTAGATGTACAGTAGAATCTGTGACTCTACTCCCCTCTCTCCTCCGAGGTTTTTAAACAGTTCTCTTCTCCCGTTCCATTGTGGTTCGTCATCCATTTCCCCTCCCTCCATCCCTCCCTCTCTCTCTCTCTCTCTCTGTGTCTCTCTGTCTTTCCTACTTCAGGTCCTGAAGGGCTTCCCTGAGTGTCTGCAGGCGGACATCTGTCTGCACCTGAACCAGACGTTGCTGCAGGACTGCAAGGCATTCCGCGGGGCCACCAAGGGCTGCCTGCGAGCGTTGGCCATGCGCTTCAAGACCACGCACGCGCCGCCCGGCGACACGCTCGTGCACTGCGGCGACGTGCTCACTGCCCTCTACTTCCTGTCGCGCGGATCCATCGAGATCCTCAAGGACGACGTGGTGGTGGCCATCTTGGGTGAGTGAACCAGAGGGGAGGTGGTAGCATAATGACTAAGGAGCTGGGCTAGCATGCTGTAGTCTGAAAAAGTTGTGGGTTCAATTCCCTGCTTCCACCGTTGTGCCCTTGAACATGGCACTTACAGTAACCTGACTTGCTCTGGTGTCAATGGCTCTTGTAATATAATTGACATATGTAAGTAGCTTTGGATAAAAATGCTGCTAAATGAATAAATGTGTAAATGTATAGGAAACGGGTGCTTGTTTGAATGGCTGTCCTAATGCGAGGGGCACGGGTAGTTTTGCTTATAGGAGTACATACAGTACATAAGAAAAAAGTTTACATTGACTAACATCAAAGGTCAACTTCTCAACACAAATGCACACTTGCCTTATAAAACTACTTTATAACTATTTCAACGTAATAAACCCGTTTAGAAATCATTTGGATGGTTAAATTACCTGTTCCGGTGAAAATGGTGACTTTCCCCGCTGCGCCTAGCATCCCCAGGCGGAAAACCAACCTTGCAACATTGAGTAGTGAGAAACAAGAAACTCGTTTTAAATCGTGTTTCTTACCTTGTAACATCCACATAGTTCTGCCAAACTTATGCTAACCGTTCGCTAGTTTGTAAACAAATCCATGTGCTTTATCGTTACCTTTTCCCACAGTTTGAAATAGCATAATGCGCAATTTCTCCAGCAGAGGGGGAAATCCTGCCAAGTTTCCCTTTAAACTAGATTAATTACTTTGGAATAGTTTAGTTTGAAAGGTTGAACCAGTCGTTTTCAGGCAGAAGCTTGTTGTCTTGAGGGGACTCGCTGGTTGGAAATTGTCAGAAATAGTTTGCAACAATACTTTATCATATAGGCCTACTATGATTTATCAGATACTACAATTATGGTTAAGTCAAGGTTCAAATTCATTGTGGGCTCTGGAAAGTGTCTTGAGCAAAATGCCATGTTATAAATAAAATTGAATTGAATTAAATGTTGTTAGTGACAAAGGAATGCTGGACAACAAATTGTCCTTGCAAATACTGTTCGTCCTTCTACAGTTGAATGCAAAAAAAAGCCTCTGACTGTGTAAGAGGGAATGAGAGGTGGAGAGAATGGACATGGTAGCGCGGATGAAACGACAGAAGTGTCAGGAGAGAAGTAAACCCTAAAAAAAAACACTCTATGAGGAGGCATTGTATTGTGGGGCCTGTCTGGTGTGAGGAGAGTTAATTAGGCATGTGTGTCCAGAGGGGGTTTCTCTTGAAAGAATGATTAGTCAAATTCACAGACAAATCATCAAGCTTTTAAAGCAGCAAGGCTCCCAATAACAGAAGGACCTTGAGCAGTTTTTGAGCAGGTACCAGCAGTTTCTGGATTCTAAATATTTAATCTACCGTCTTTTTCTTCCTTTCTTTCTTTGTGTGTGTGTGTGTGTGTGTGTGTGTGTGTGTGTGTGTGTGTGTGTGTGTGTGTGTGTGTGTGTGTGTGTGTGTGTGTGACTTCCAAACTGCAAAGAGGAACTTGGCCCGGAACATTCTGTGCAAATGCCTGCCGGTATGAATAGTTATGAGGACAGTCTGTGGGGATGAGATGACAGTTAGACTTGGAACACAGAGGCAAAAACTCACCCCTGGTCCAGAATCCCCCCCCCCCCAAAAAAGGGCAAAAACACACATCAGAACACAAACACACAACACACATGCTCATGTGCACAGACTCAAACACACACACACACACACACACACACACACACTCATGTTCACACACACACACACACACACACACTCAAACACACACACACACACACACACACACACACACACTCATGTTCACACACACACACACACACACACACACACACACACACACACACACTTATACACATACACACAAATATAGATTTTCACACAATCACAGAATAGACATGTACTGTACACACACTGTCACATACAGTTTTTTACAATTGTTTACACACGTTTTCAAAACTCTGTGTCTATTTTTCAAAACTCCACACACGAAACCCACAATTGCTCACACAAAATGCAAAATGCCTCAAATCTCCAGCAAAATGACACACAACATTCAAAATGTCAAAAACACATCTTTAAAGCAAACATTCGCCTCACATTACAAACACTTTTGTCATAATATGACATTTTGGATACATCATGTACACACTGTTGCTCAAAACCTCTTCTGTCTTAGGCTTTCTATATGTATTT
>NW_027468689.1:16607205-16614705 GCF_046254945.1 Alosa pseudoharengus | reverse complement strand
AGTTATGACTGGACGATGGGAGAAGCTGTCGTGTGTTTATGAGTTATGACTGGACGATGGGATATGACTGGATGATGGGAGTCTGTTTACTTGAGGGCGTCGTTCTTTCCATGACACAACTGTCTCAGACAGGCCCGAGACCTCTGCACTAGCACTACTGTTGTGTTATGTCAGTTGTGTTGAACGTTCTCTCTCTCTCTCTTTCTGTCTCTCTCACTCTCTCTTTCTCTTCCTCTTTTATTTAATTTAAGAACGTTTTCTGGGCATGAATGTTACAGTAGCATCATTGTCAAACCTCTCTCTCTCTTTAACTCTTTATTTTAGTATTTCTCCAACTCATTCCTTAACACACACAGTGCTTCCATGTCTTTTTCACTCACTCTCTCTGCTCTCTTGTCGTTTGTGTGTGTGTGTGTGTGTGTGTGTGTTTGCCTCCTTAGGGAAGAACGACATCTTTGGGGAGATGATCCACCTGTATGCCAAGCCCGGCAAGGCCAATGCGGACGTGCGGGCGCTCAGCTACTGTGACCTGCACACCATCCAGCGCGAGGAGATCCTGGAAGTGTTGGACATGTACCCCGAGTTCGCCGACCACTTCCTGTCTAACCTGGAGTTGACCTTTAACCTAAGGGATGAGAACACCAAAGTGAGTGACCCTTGCTGGGCAAAGGTCTCATGAAAGCAGTTGATTTTATGAAGCCGTTCAAAACATGAAACTCAGCATTGATGATGGATCAATATTGCACACAGTATAAGGCTTTATATACTGTATGCTTACAGAAAACTAAACTACACGTAAATCCACTTACATTGGACTTTTTGTATTATGCAGAGCAGTGGAATGAGGTGAGATCAAATACACTGGAAGTCAATACAATGTCTCATCTTTGAAGCACTTACATAGCACTGTACATTGAGCAAATTGGGTCATAGCAAACATAGTTTGCATGAGAAGAAAACTCAAACTGGTTTGTTGGAGAGTCAAGTACAAGAAGAGGACAGGGAATAGACATAGGCAGACACAATATATACAGCTCTCGTCGAAAAATGACATTTTTCTGATGTCATCCTACGGTTGCTGAGTGACATTCGAATTAGTTGACGGTCATATTCAAAATTAAGAGACCACTGTAAATTTAAATGTGACTGTCAACTCCTTCAAATGTCACTCAGCAACCATAGGATGACATCAGAAAAATGTGCAGTGGTCTTTTTCCAGTGCTGCATGTCACAAAAAACTAGAAGCGAAAAAGAACTGTGAACAGCCATTCACCTTTCAGTTGTATTAACCTTTTCCCCTCTTAACACCTGTTGTAGTTTTGTAACACACCAATACACACACAGAGACACAGACACACATACACAGGTGCTCCACCTCACACTACACACACACACACACACACACACACACACACACACACACACACACACACACACAAACATTTTGAGTGACATTTCGCAGCTGTGGCCAGATACATTCTGCTCTCCATTATCACCCTCCTGCTCTCTCCCTCCTGCCCCCTCCCTTTCTTTCCTCTCCCCTCCTCTCCCACTTCTCCCCTCCTCACCCATCTTCTCCCCTCCTCTCCCACTCCTCCCCTCCTCTTCTCCCTCATTTCCTCTCCCTCCTCTTGTCCTCCACCCTCCTCTCCTCTCCCCTCCTATCCCCTCTCCTCCTCTCCCCTCCCCTCCTCTCCCACTCCTCCTCTCCCACTCCTCCTCTCCCACCTTCTCCTCTCCCACTCCTCCTCTCCTTTCCTGTCCCTTCTCCTCTCTGCTCCTGTGTTAGCATGTCAGTGATTAGACAGCAACAGCGCATGATGGACAGAGATGAGCAGTGTCTGGTGTGTGTGTGTGTGTGTGTTGGGGGGGGGGGGGGGGGGACTCTGCGTCACCACAGAGATAATCAGCACCCCACAGCGAGCGCAGAGCTCGTCATACATCAGTCATTCAGGACAGATAGATTCCGGGATACATGTCCTCAGCCTCATAAGAACCTGTCGATATGTTTGGGTCTCACCATATGAGGCATACTTATGCCATTGATTTTCAAATCAAGAGTGTAGCTCTAGTGTAGCTTTTACCTTACTGGCAGTGACACTGCATATGTGTGTGTTATGTGAATGCAAACAAATGCATAAGGACATGTTTTTGCATTGTGTACTGTATGCATATACATTTGTAAGGAAGTTTAAGGATGTGTCTATGTGCATGTACTATATGTGTGTGATTGTGTGTGTGTGTGCGTGTGTGTTAATGTGTAGTATGTGTGTTGTTATAAGTGACCCCTTTATGCTGCTTTGTCCTCAGAGCACATTCCCTCAGGCCAGCGACTCAGATGGTGATGAGGTCAAGTACCGGAGGAAGCTCTCCTACAGGAGGAAGACCTCCACAGGTTTGTGCTTGGGTGTGTGTGTGTTTGTGTATATGCCCGGTTGTGTGCTTATCTGTGTGTGTGTGTGTGTGACTGTATGTTTGTGTATATGCCCAATTGTGTATTTGTCTGTGTGTGTGTTAGTCTGTATGTTTATATGCCCAATTGTGTATTTGTCTGTGTGTGTGTGTGTGTGTGTGTGTGTGTGTGTGTGTGTGTGTGTGCGTATTTGTCTGTATGTACAGTATGTGTATGTGTGTGTGCACGCCTCATTTACCCTCCCTCTCTCCCTCATGCACCATGTCTCCTCTCTCTCTTTCTTCATCTCTTCTTCCCCCCCCTTGCCTGCTCATTCTACAGGCTACACCATCTCTCTTCACACTTATCATTCTGTCTTTCTTCATTACTACTTTTCTGTTTCTCTCTCTCTCCCTCTTTCTATGTCTCTACCACTCCCCATTCTCCAGGTAATACACTCCCTGTTTATCATTCTTTCTTTCTCTCGTTTATCTCTCTGTCCTTCCTTTTTGTCCTGCTTATTGATCGCTCCTTTTTTCTCTCATCACATTTTAATTATCCTTCTCTCTTTCTCTTTCTCCCTCCCTTCCCCCTCCGTTCATCCTGTATTTAAGGAATCACTGGGGCTTATTTGGTCTCCATGGCTACCTGCAGGTGGCCAGAGCAAACAAATCAGCAAAGAGAAGCATTGCACCGCAAGGCAGCAAAGCATCATGGGAAAGGCAGGGCATGGTAGAGCTCAAGGGGAGGAGCAAAAATGACCAAACAATGGTTTAGAGAGAGGGATAAATAGAAATAAAGAGGTGACAAAGGAGGAGACAGAGAGAGAGAGAGAGAGAGAGAGAGAGAGAGAGAGAGAGAAGGCAAGTAGTAGATAGAAAAGAGGAGAAAGATGGAAGAGTGAGGGGGAATTGGAGAAAAAAGACAAACAGAAAGAAGAAGAGAGAAGGGGGGAGGAAGGGGAGAAAAGAGATAGAGAAAGAGAAAAGAAGAGAGAGATAGAGAGAGAGACAAAGACAAACAAACAAAGTGAATGTTGTAATTATACTGACAGGACAACTATTTCAGTGTTCTTCAGTGTTGAGTCTCTTCTGTGTTCGGTGTACCAAGGCAGCTGTGTATCCATAGCAGTGAGATTTTTACCTGCTCATGTGTCGGGAGAGATAAAGCGATAACCTACTGATGAAACATCAGCCCTTTGTCTGTCTGTCTGTCTGTCTATCGGGAAGCCTGCTTTATTTAGGGGGTCTGTCATACCCCAGCTGGAAGTCAGTCGCATTTGAGCAGGTTATATAAACAAAAAAGGAGATGTTTTCATGAATTTTTCATGTCATAGCTTTTACACAGGTGTTGTCCGCCGGAAGAGTTGTGCCTGTGAGAATGACAGTGCACATATCTGAAAGTGTGTTTATCGACTTACCAGTGTGCCTTACCTAAGAACATTTGTTTGTATGTTTGTGTGTGTGTTTGTGTGTGTGTGTGTGTCTTTGTGTGTCTGTGTGTGTGTGTCCGCATGATACAGATAACAGGAGGGTGCCTTCATCTCCATCTGTGTTTCTAATGATGAATATGTTTGTGTTTGTGTGTGTGTGTGACTGTGTGTGTGTGTGTGTGTGTGTGTCTGAATGTATGTATTTGTGTGTGTGTGTGTGTGTGTCACATTAATTCAAGTGCACCCTCTCTGCAGGCGCGCAGAGCCTGCGAGAATCCGGGAGTGAGCCGGAGCGAGGGATAGAGAAGCGACAAGAGGAGGAGAGGAAAGACAGGAGAGACTCAGTGCCTGAGAGTGAAAGGAGAGAGGCAGAGGAGGAGGAGGAAGAAGAGGAGGAGGAAGAGGAGGAGGGGGGAGAGGAAGAAGAGCAGCGGCCGTTGTGCTCGGGCGGAGCGGAGCGCGTTCTACCCCTCGGCGTTGAGGCCCCTGTCCCCGAGCTACTGGCCAAAGAAGGGCTGGACAGGAACCAGTCCTACAGAGGTGGGGAAACAAACACACACACACACACACACACACACACATACACACACACACACACACACACACACACTCACACACATACACACACACACACACATACACACACACATACACACACACACATACACACACACACACACACATACACACACATACACACACATACACACACACATACACACACACACACACACACACACACACACACACACACACACACATACACATACACACACACACACACACACACACACACACACACACACACACACAGTCTCTCTCTCGCACATGCACAGAGATGCAATACAGGTACACACACACACACACACACACACAGTCTCTCTCTCGCACATGCACAGAGATGCAATACAGGTGCACACACACACACATACACACACACATACACACACACACAGTATCTCTCTCGCACATACACAGAGATGCAATACAGGTGCGCACACACACACACACACACACACATGCTCTGAACTAGATAGAACTCTTTGGAATGACTTGCACTTTAGAAAGCTCTGTGACAGTAACGGCTAATGAAGCAGCACTCCCCTCCCCTCTCCACCCCACCAACAAGCTGACACCAGCCCTGCACATCACTGCTCTTTTCCAGTGCAATATACTCCACTAGAGCTTGATTGGATTAGCATAGCATGCCTCACTAGATTCTGTATTAAACATCTATACTGTGCAATACACACACACACACACACACACACACACACACACACACTTCCATCCTTTTATGAGATTTATTCTAATGAGCAGTATTCTCTTTTTTTTTTGGTGGTGTCAACATAAACGGATTTGGGGAGCAGTGCAACGTTGACCGACACCAGAATTGGTGTCATCTCCAATCCCAGCTTAGACTTCAGGAAATACACAAATCACTAATTACCCCCTGCCTTCTCAGCATCTTTTCCCTCCTAAACACACACACACACAAACACAGGCAAAGATCAAACCTCCTGTCTCTAACACTGTCAGACACACTACATGTCTCCTGCTAGCATTTTCACTACAAAGGAATGTTGGTGTAGACACTTGGTGTGTGTGTGTGTGTTTATGACTGAAGCAATTTGGCCTCTGTGGAGTTAAATATCCTCCAGCTGTATGCTCTCTTCCCTAATTCTCCTCTCCACTCATACACACCCCAGCATGGAGGAAATGAGGAATATTATATGTTACTGTTCACTTCACCATAATTATGACACTAAGTAGTGGTACTTAAAAAAGCTGCCCATGGGCTCTCTGTGCTTGTGTGTGTGTGTGTGTGTTTCATTGATGGCTACTGTATGTTGATCTCTGTTGAAGGGCAAGCTCAGGGAAATATGTTATACTCACTTGCTCACTCACACTGTCACTTGTCACTGTTTGTCCCTCTATCACACACACAGTCACACACACACACACAGAAAGAGAGAGAGAGAGATGGTGGAGGTATATTGTGTTGAAGCAGACCTCTCTCTTGATGTGCGTGCTTGGTCAAGCTCCTTGCTTGATTGGTGTTGTGTGAGAATCTCTGCGATGAGATCACTCTTACTCCTGCAAACACACACACAAACACACACACACCTGCCCACGCACCCTCAGTAGCACCTGGCCAATAAAGTACCTCAGTTGACTAAGAGGCACTGCAGCTGTCTGGGGAAGATAAATAGACTTCTATTTTGAGAGAGAGAGAGAGAGTGTGTGTTTCATGTGGCTCTATATGTGAGTGTGCACATGTTAATCCATAGTGTGCTTGTGTGTGTGTGCACATGTGAATCCATAGTGTGCTTGTGTGTGTGTGTGTTTGTGTGTGTGTGTGTGTGTGTGTGTGTGTGTGTGTGTGTGCATGTGTGCGTTTGTGTGTGTGTGCTTGTGTGCTTGTGTGTGTGTGTGTGTGTGTGTGTATGTCCGTATGAACTCTATAGGACTTAAATCAAGTGCCTGGCCTCTTTCTTTCTGGGCAGATGTGTGCCCTGAAGAATGGCCTTCTGGGAAGGGCCAGGAGTTCCTGGAGGACTCAGCACAAGCCCACGACACCAGACCGGGGGACGACAGCGAGAGTGACATTACCTACGGAGAAGTGGAACATCGTCTGGACCTGCTGCAGGAACACCTGAACAGGTGTGTGTGTGTGTGTATGTGTATGTGTGTGTGTACCTTTATCTGCTCTGCTTGGAGGTGTGTAAATGTGTGTTAAATGATGTGTGCACGCCTGTGTGCTATGCGTGGAGTTGTACATGTGTGGACACATCTATGTGTGTCCGTGTGTGAGATAACATATTAAGTGAGATGCAGAAACATTGCAGAATGCAGAACGGCAGGAAACACAATAGGTTTCATTAAAGTCTTTAGTGCTGGTTAGTGGTACCTTGGTTTGGAGTTTTGTAATGGGGCTAGACCCTATCGTATGGAGAAAGACGGAAAGCGTCTGGAAATGTTCTTGAGTAATTCTGTTATGTAACACTCAAACAAATCTAATATTCAATTGAATATTGAGTAGAAAGGGGAAGATGAGAGAGGAAGACAGGCTAATGAAGAGTGGAATACTGTGTTGCCCCCTGCAGGTAACCCCCAGAACCTAGTCAACGTCAGCCGTGTCTCAGACGTAACCCCAGGCCTAGGCAGTTAAAACCCACGATACCTCCCTTGAGGTTATTGTAGATAGCAGGGACCTACTGTCCAGTGAAGTCGCACGTCTTCCCTCTGCGGCGCAGATAACCTTTTTGCTCCTAATTTTAAATATCCCCCTTGGAAGTTGATCAGGCTTCCGTGGTGGATTTATTGAGATGTCTATGAAATGAGAAGCGACTACGCCTAGGTCTCGAACAGTTGGCTAACGTGCGAAGATGTTTGACCCTAGAATTTATCTAGAGACACAGGTTATAGGCTACTTCTTGCTCAGGTTTTATAAGGATGGAGATTTTGTTACCGTCCAGCAGCACTCAAGTCCAACTAACCCAAGTCTTAGACAGAACAGATGAATAACCACAGAAGAAACCAGTTATCTTACCCTCCTGCTGGAATTCGTAGGAAAACCAAGAAAAGACAAAAAAAATACTGCTTGAAGAATTAGATGCCAAGGTTAAATGAGTTTCTTTACTTTTCAGCACTTTGGAGATGATAACAAAATGCG